>NC_039247.1:20916887-20975054 GCF_003368295.1 Carassius auratus | reverse complement strand
TGTGCAATCTTCCTGTTGCCAGCAGTGGCGCTATCATTATAATGGAATATTGGCCTTCAGATGTGTTCAGGGCAGGACTTTTATGAACAGTGAGGTTTGGGAGGATTGGACAATTTTATGCCTGGTTCACAACACCCTATTTCATGGCGAACAACAGAAATTGTCAGGCGCCATGACACTCCTTTAACGAAAACCTTCAAGATCTTCGCAATTTAAGATCGCCAAAGGCTTTAGATTACACTGACCAAGTTTGGTGTTGATCTGAATAAATATCTAGAAGGAGTTTGTTAGTGACAAACCCCTGAAAATGGCCAAAACAAACACTATTTTGCAGAGAAAATTCGAAATAACGGACTTCCTGTTCAGATTCGGATTTCGTACAAGAGACTTTTCGTAGATATTGGTGTGTTACATGTGTGTACCGATTTTTGTTACATGTACGTGAAACATAGCTCGAGGCGCACTCCGTTTAAAGTTATATTGCACACTCCGTTTGAAAGTGTATAGGTTGGCGCTATTGAGCCGTTTTTGCCACACTCGATGGAATATTGGCCTTCAGATGTGTTCAGGCCAGGACCTTATCACACATGTGAAGTTTGGGCAAGATCGGACATTTATGCCTGAGTTTATAACATCTTTTATTCCCATGGCGAGACATCGAACTTCATCATGGCGCCATGGAAAACGCCCTTTAACAAAAACTCAAGATCTCCAAAAGTTAACATTGCACAGGCCTTTAGATTAGACTGACCACAAAATATATGTTAATCTCAAAAAAATTATAGGAGTAGTTTGTCGCAGCGTAAAACATGTCACTTCCTGTTGCCAATAGGTGGCGCTATGACTATAAACTGAATGTGGGCATGGTAGATTCTGTAAGGGCAGAAGTTTTATCTAACATGTGAAGTTTGGGGCAGGTTACAGCAACTTCCTTTTTCATGGCGAAACAATCGAAATATTGTCAGGCCGCCATGGACACGCCCTTTAACGAAATCTAAAGATCTTTCGCAATTTAACATCGCAAAGGGCTTAAGATTACACTGACCAGGTTTTGGTGTTGATCTGAATAAAATCTCTAGGAGGAGTTCGTTAAAGTACAACCCCTGAAAATGGCAAAAACAACGCCAATTTTGCAGAGAAATTCTAAAAAAACTGACTTCCTGTTGGGATTCGGATTTCGTACCAAGAGACTTTTTTTGTAGGTATTGGTGTGTTACATGTGTATACCGATTTTTGTACATGTACGTGACACGTAGCTCGAGGCGCACTCCATTGAAAGTGTATAGGTGGCGCTATCGAGCCATTTTGCCACACCCAATGGAATATTGGCCTCCTGATGTGGGCAGGTCAGTACTCTTATCAAACATGTGAAGTTGGGCAAGATCTGATATTTTATGCCTGAGTTACAACAACTTCTACTCCCAAGGCGAGACATCGAACTTTGTCACCGCGCCATGGACACGCCCTTTAACGAAAACTCAAGATCTTCACAATTTAACATTGCACAGGCTTTTAGAGTTAGACTGACCACAAAAAAGACATTGATGTCATAAAATTCTAGGAGTAGTTCTTCGGAGCATAAAATATGACACTTCCTGTTGCCAATAGGTGGCGCTATGACTATAACTGAATATGGCATGTCAATCTGTTCAGTTCCAGAGTCTTATCAACCATGTGAAGTTTGGGGCAGATTGGTCATTGTATGTCTGAGTTATAGCAACTTCCTGTTTCATGGCGAATCATCGAAATTCGCCAGGCCGCCACACACAGGCCCTTCAACGAAACTCAAAAGCTTCGCAATTTAACATCGCAAAGGCCTTTAGATTAGGCATACCAAATTTGGTGTTGATCTGAATTAATCTCTAGGAGGAGTTCGTTAAAATACAACGCATGGAAATGACAAAAATGAGCACAAAATTTGCTCATAATATTAGAAATAACCGACTTCCTGTCTGGTTTCGGATTTTGCTCCAAGAGACTTTTTTGTAGGTATTGGAGAGTACATGTGTATACCGATTTTCATACATGTACATGAAACGTAGCTCGAGGCGCACACCGTTGAACCGTGTATAGGTGGCGCTGTTGAGCCATTTTGCCACACCCACTTCTGAAACCCATATCAGACGTAAATTTTCGCCAGTTCTGAGGTGTGTGCAAAGTTTCATGACTTTTTCGAGCATGTTTAGGCCCTCAAAATGCGATTCATCTAGAGAAGAAGAAATAATAATAAAATATAGCTGCAAGCAGCGATGTCGGGCTCAAGCCACCAATGCCATCGCCCCCCGGTGGCATCAGGTAAACTGTGCCCAGCGGGCACATGCATTCAGCAATATCCCTCTGGCAGTGAGGTTTTAAAGGATATGGCAGTTAGAAGGGCTTATCCCGAATCATCTAGACTTTAAAAATCACCATTCACAGAACAATATATATGTATAACTTTAGTAACATTCTTTTCAATAGAGATTCCATTCATAAAGGGTTAATCCGAATCATCTAGACTTTAAAATCACATTCACAGAACAATATATATATATATATATATATATATATATAATATACTTTGTAACAATTACAAAGATTTCCATTCATAAACATTATGTTAACATGAACAATATTTATATTAGCATTCATTCAGGTCAGTTAATATTCCAAACTAAAACATTAAAACATTGGTTTTATTGTGATTTTTTTCCAAGCACATTTTACCAATTCCTAAACCATATCAATCTTAATAACTACCATTATTTTTTATTTAATCATTTATGAGTGCTATACAATAGTCCAGGAAAGCTGGAAGAGAAAAACAGGTCAAGAAGAACTGACAAAAAGAATTGCAAAATAATTAGGAATTAATGGTGAAGATTAATTTTTAGTCAATTCTGCCAAGACAGACTTTCAGGAAAGGAGGTGGAATAAAAATGAGCTCCTAAATCTTAATCCCGGATTCTGGAAGATATACTCCTCAAACCATCAAACAAGAGGAGTGGTGCTGTTCCTTCACGAGTCAGTCTAATCTGTTCATTAAGCCTATATATAAAGTCTTAATATTATAGTATTTCACAATACTTCATGGTATTCTAATAAATATTTTTTGGAATCTTAGATCTCTCAGAACCTGACACATTGTAATTCTGAGACTCCAGGAAAGTGGCAGTTCTGTAAAATGTTGGCGCTGGAGACTAAATGCTCACTGATAGTTTCACACCTAATTCACTTAAAACACACACACACAGTGACAGAGGGACAGAGTGACATCAGATGTATGTTTTTTAATTTCTGTCATCCATATAATGTTGTATAGTCATGAAACTATGCATATTTCCTCAGAATGACTTGTCTTCTATGTGTACATTTTTTTGAAGTGTTTAGAAGCTGCACTTTTTTTTACTGGTTCCTTTTTTTACTATTATTTCAAAAAATCACCACGACAAAACCATTCAAGCTATCCAAAATTCATTCACACCTGTTCTGTAAGATTAATTCTTTAAACAGTGGTAAAAGAGGATGTGGGGCTGAACCTTCAAGAGTCACTTAAAACGTATCTGTCCATAAAGCCTATTAAGAATTATTCTTAATATACAGTTCACAATACTTCAGCTTGTTATTCTAATTAAGTGAGGGTCATTTTATCAGTAAAATTCCTAAAATACATATTATTTTATTTGAAAGATTTCTATAAATTATTTAAATCATACTCGTTTCTCCAATAATTATTTAAAAGTAATCCTATAGCTCCCTCTGGTGGCCATTATAGGTACTAAGAATTGCAAGCTTGATTTATAAGTTATGATAGTTTAATTTTATGCTGGCTCTTGAAAATGATAAAGCTATGAAACTTACTGTGCTTCCTTCAAATGAGGACTTCTACTTATATAAAAAAGTATGAAGAGTTAGAATGAAAAATTGTAAAGATATAGTAAAATAACTATTGTATTTTTTATGTTACTTTAATAAATCTCTATGGCAACACCATTTAAGCTATCCTAAACCCATTCACAATTTAACATCTCAGTATATTGGCATCATGTTGAAAAAGGAGTATGGAGTAGTATGAGGAGGAGTATGAATTCATTTACAGGCTGATTTTATCATAAATCCACAATAAAATTTCTGAGTTCTGTATCAATCTGTGTTGTTGTTTGTTTATTTTTATCTTTTATTTTTCATAGGAAGATAACTTACTCTCCTTTTTAATAAATGTGCTTATAAACCAAGGACAAGCTATTTATAGCTGTATTTATAAACTGCTTACTACTGACTATTGATATTGGGACAAGGCTTTATAAAGCATGAACTGACTATTTACTAATGAGTGCAGTTATTATAAAGTGTTATCAATGCATTTGCTAATGTTAACAAATTAGACATTATTTTACAGTGTTATCAAATCCTTAAATGACTCATAAGCATTTGTGAAAGTTCTGCTTGCATTACAGCTTAGTATTGATCTGTGAGCTGAACAGATTTACTGTTACATCCATGAGATTATGTAAGTTAAAATAAATATAATGTCACAGGATGTCATAGGTCAGTATCAAATGAGTTTGAAATTATTATTTGCAGCACAAATAAGGTTTTTTTAGGATTTTTAAAAATCCCTAAAACTGTCAGAAAAAGGTTAAGGCCTAAGCTATTTCTATGTGAGTGGCTAAATTTATTTTTGTTTTGATAATTGTAATACACAAACTATGAAATTATACAAAATGTATAAAAAGGTAAATAAATAAATACGCACACATTAAAAAAGCAGCCAAGTCGAATGAGTTTCCTTTTTTATATAGATTAAAATTGAAGACAGAAGCAAGTGGTAAATGTGGTCACTTTAATATTCAAATCCAGTAGATCCAGTTTATGTTCACGTGGCTGTTTTCGTTTATAGTCGCCAAGCTATTATGTGTTTTGAAATAATCTTGTCCGTTATGTGTTCGTTCGTACGACGAAAGGCAGAAACCTGCAGCTCGAGAGATATGTTATTCTGCCAGTCGCGCTTTCAAATAGTCTTGCACACTTAAACTGGTAACAAACACCTGCATTTACCTCTTGTTGTGTTACAGTGGGTTTATTGTGTGCATTTGTGGTAATATTTTATTTAAAAAAGCTCTTAAACAAGAATAAATTCGTTTGTTTTGAGCTGGACACTGTACGCGCTGATCGGAGGCGGTGATTTCAGATAGGCAGCTGCAAATATTTCATTTTCACACAAACAGTTCAAAAACATCTTAATTTAGCTCTTGGTGTGTTCTAATTGGTTGATTGTGTGATATCGCTGTAATAATTTATTTTTAAAAGCTTTAAAACAGGAATAAATTCGTTTTCTCTGAGCTCTTTACTCCAGACGCTCGTGATCACAGCGGTGATTCATCTCTCCTATTTCTCACGTATCTCTGGCCAGAAATAATTTATCCATGAGCCCTGAATCGGTAATAATCAGATATGTTGGTTTAGCTTGTCAGTGTGAATTAAATCTAAGTATTTGTTTGTATTTTTAACCGATTTAAAAGTGAAAGTAAAAGTTCGGGAATTGAACCTGTAGGGGCGCTATTTCTCTCAGACAATGGAAGTCTGAAGCACATATACTCAAACAGAGGGACAGAGTGAGATGAGATGTCTGACAGATTTTTAATTTTCTGTTATCCATACAGTGTTGTAAAGTCGTGAAACTATGCATATTTCCTCAGAATGACTTTTTCATCTGTATGAAAAAATTATTTGACGTGTTTGGAAGCTGCAATTTAAAAATACAATAATGATTCCCTTTGTAAGGTCATTTAAAAAAATCACCACGGCAAAATCATTCAAGCTATCCAAAATCCATTCACAATTTAAGTTCCTATCAGAAATACTGATGTGTGTTCAGAGTTTTGTGAAATTCTAAGTATGTTATTTGCCTCAAAATCACCTGAGAAGTATTCCAGTTTGACATGTTGCCACGGCAACAATTTTTTAGATATCAATATCCCCCTTGCAGATTTATATCAGCTGTGTTTTAACATTATTCTAGTGAAGTTTGAAGCAAATCGAGTAATAATAAGATGCTGAATTCAAATCATTTTGAAAATGACACACTTCCTTCTGCCAGTTGGTGGCGCTATAACTTTGACTCCTAATAGTCACATATATGCGATCAACATCATACAACGAATAATCTGATGAAGTTTGATTAAAATCAGGAAATGTATGTGGATGGTATTAGACACTTCCTGTTTCTAAATTCTCGCCATAATTTCAACGCCTCGCCACGAGCAAACCGTTCGAGATATCAAAAATCCCCTGGCAATTTTTCATCCCCAGTGTCTTGAGATCATGTTGACCGAGTTTGGCGGCAATCGAGAAAAAAACCTATGACAAGTATTTCAAATTCCAGAGCATGCGCTTTTTACATAACTCTAAATAGCTGACTTCCTGTTGGGTGGAGCCTATGACATGCAATACGAAAGTTGTTCGGCACGATGAGATCTATATGTGTACTGAGTTTCATATGAATATGTGCAAGTATGTGTGAGCTATACATCAAAATTTTTGACTGTGTTCCAGGGGGCGCCGTAGAGCCCCTGTGCCACGCCCGGGTCCCAGCCTCTGCAGGCTCCTAAAGGCCACAGATTCCAAAGTGTGCGCAAATTTTCAAGAGTTTTTGAGTATGTTAAGGACCCCAAAAGCCCCCACAACTTTGACGAAAAATTTGAATACTAAACCCTAAATAGCCAACTTCCTGTTGGGCGGAGCCTATGATATGCAATACAAAAGTTGTTTGGATTGATGAGATTTATATGTGTACCGAGTTTCATACGTCTACGAGCAAGAATGTATGATATATGGCCCTCCATATTCCAGGGGGCGCTGTAGAGCCCCTGTGCCACGCCCGTGTATCAGTCTCTGCCCGGCCCTAATGGCCGCAGGTTCCAATCTGTGTGCCAATTTTCAAGACTTTTTAAGCACGTTAAGGGCCCCAAAAGCCCCCGAGACGTTGGAAAAAAATAATAATAATAATAATAATAATAATAATAATAATAAAAAATAATCCTAAGGAAAACAATAGGCCTCTCGCCCTTTGGGCTTGAGCCCTAATAATAATAATAATAAACAAAGCAGATACAAGAGGGTCCTCGCACCTCGGTGCTCGGGCCCTAATTAAAGCTGCAAGCAGCGATGAACGGGCCCTCGCACCCGGGCTCACCAGCAGCGAGTGGCTTTAGTTAATAGGTGAACGGTGAGAAATATGCGTTTAAACTCATAAATATAAGTAGAATATATCAATGTTTATTCCAAATATGTGCCAATCTTCCTGTTGCCAGCAGGTGGCGCTATCATTATAGTGGAATATTGGCCTTCAGATGTGTTCAGGGCAGGACTTTTGTCGAACATGTGAGGTTTGGGCAAGATCGGACATTTTATGCCTGAGTTATAACATCTTTTATTCCCATGGCGAGACATCGAACTTCATCACGGCGCCATGGACACACCTTTTAACAAAAACTCAAGATCTTCACAACTAAACATCACACAGGTCTTTAGATTAGACTGACCACAAAAAAGACATTGATGTCATAAAATTTCTAGGAGTAGTTTGTCGCAGTGTAAAATATGTAACTTCCTGTTGCCAATAGGTGGCGCTATGACTATAACTGAATATTGGCATGTAGATCTGTTCAGGTCAAGAGTCTTATCCAACATGTGAAGTTTGTGGCAGATTGGACATTGTATGTCTGAGTTACAGCAACTTCCTTTTTCATGGCGAAACATCGAAATTTGTCAGGCCGCCATGGACCCGCCCTTTAATGAAACCTCAAGTTCTTCACAATTTATTATCGCAAAGGGCTTTAGATTACACTGACCAGGTTTGGTGTTGATCTGAATAAATCTATAGGAGGAGTTCGTTTAAGTACAACCCCTGAAAATGGCAAAAACAACGCCAATTTTGCAGAGAAAATTCTAAATAACCGACTTCCTGTTGGGATTCGGATTTCGTACCAAGAGACTTTTTGTAGGTATTGGTGTGTTACATGTGTATACCGATTTTTGTACATGTACGTGAAACATAGCTCGAGGCGCACTCTGTTGAAAGTGTATAGGTGGCGCTATCGAGCCATTTTGCCACACCTGATGGAATTTTGGCCTTCAGATGTGTTCAGGCCAGGACTCTTATCACACATGTGCAGTTTGGGGAAGATCGGACATTTTATGCCTGAGTTATAACATCTTTTATTCCCATGGCGAGACATCGAACTTCGTGACGGCGCCATGGACACGCCTTTTAACGAAAACTCAAGATCTTCACAGCTTAACATCGCACAGGCCTTTAGATTAGACTGACCACAAAAAATACATTGATGTCATAAAATTTCTAGGAGTAGTTAATCGCAGTGTAAAATATGTCACTTCCTGTTGCCAATAGGTGGCGCTATGACTATAACTGAATATGGGCATGTCAATCTGTTCAGGTCAGGAGTCTCATCAAACATGTGAAGTTTGGGGCAGATTGGCCATTGTATGTCTGAGTTATAGCAACTTTGTGTTTCATGGCGAATCATCAAAATTCGCCAGGCCGCCACGGACACGCCCATTAACGAAAACTCAAAAGCTTCGCAATTTAACATCGCAAAGGCCTTCAGATTAGGCATACCAAATTTGGTGTTGATCTGAATGAATCTCTAGGAGGAGTTCGTTAAAATACAACGCATGGAAATGACAAAAATGACACAAAATTTCCTCATATTATTAGAAATAACCGACTTCCTGTTGGGTTTCGGATTTTGCTCCAAGAGACTTTTTTGTAGGTATTGGAGAGTTACATGTGTATACCGATTTTCATACATGTACATGAAACGTAGCTCGAGGCGCACACCGTTGAACGTGTATAGGTGGCGCTGTTGAGCCATTTTGCCACACCCACTTCTGAAACCCATATCAGACGTAAATTTTCGCCAGTTCTGAGGTGTGTGCAAAGTTTCATGACTTTTCGAGCATGTTTAGGCCCTCAAAAATGCGATTCATTTTGGAGAAGAAGAATAATAATAATAATAATAATAATAATAATAATAATAATAATAATAAACGGAGCAATTCCAAGAGGGTCCTCACACCATCGGTGCTCGGGCCCTAATTAAAGCTGCAAGCAGCGATGAACGGGCCCTCGCACCCGGGCTCACCGCCATCGTGTGGCTTTAGTAAAAAGGTGAACGTTGAGAAATATGCATTTAAACTCATAAATATAAGTGCAATATATCAAAGTTTATTCCATATGTGTGCCAATCTTCCTGTTGCCAGCAGGTGGCGCTATCGTTATAATGGAATATTGGCCTTCAGATGTGTTCAAGCCAGGACCCTTATCACACATGTGAAGTTTGGGCAAGATCGGACATTTTATGCCTGAGTTATAACATCTTTTATTCCCATGGCGAGACATCGAACTTCGTCATGGCGACATGGACATGCCTTTTAACAAAAATTCAAGATCTTCACATCTAAACATCACACAGGTCTTTAGATTAGACTGACCACAAAAAAGACATTGATGTCATAAAATTTCTAGGAGTAGTTTGTCACAGTGTAAAATATGTCACTTCCAGTTGCCAATAGGTGGCGCTATGACTATAACTGAATATTGGCATGTAGATCTGTTCAGGTGAAGAGTCTTAACAAAAATGTGAAGTTTGGGGCGGATTGGATATTGTATGTGTGAGTTATAGCACCATCATTTTTCACGGCGAATCATCGAAATTTGTCAGGCCGCCATGGACACGCCCTTTAACGAAACCTCAATTCCTTCGCAATTTAAAATGGCAAAGGGCTTTAGATTACACTGACCAAGTTTGGTGTTGATCTGAATAAATCTCTAGGAGGAGTTCGTTAAAATACAACCCCTGAAAATGACAAAAACAACACCAATTTTGCAGGGAAAATTAAAAATAACCGACTTCCTGTTGGGATTCGGATTTCGTACCAAGAGACTTTTTTGTAGCTATTGGTGTGTTACATATGTTTACCGATTTTCGTACATGTATATGACATGTAGCTCGAGGCGCACTCCATTGAAAATGTGTAGGTGGCGCTATCGAGCCATTTTGCCACACCTGATGGAATTTTGGCCTTCAGATGTGTTCAGGCCAGGACTCTTATCAAACATTTGAAGTTTGGGCAAGATCCGATATTTTATGACTGAGTTACAGCAACTTCTACTCCCATGGCGAGACATCGAACTTTGACATGGCGCCATGGACACGCCCTTTAATGAAAACTCAAGATCTTCTCAATTTAACATCGTACAGGCCTTTAGATTAGACTGACGACAAAAAAGACATTGATGTCAAAAATTTCTAGGAGTAGTTTGTCGCAGCGTAAAATATGTCACTTCCTGTTGCCAATAGGTGGCGCTATGACTATAACTGAATATGGTCGTGTCAAACTGTTCAGGACAGGAGTCTCATCCAACATGTGAAGTTTGGGGCAGATTGGTCATTGTATGTCTGAGTTATAGCAACTTCCTGTTTCATGGCGAATCATCGAAATTCGCCAGGCCGCCACACACAGGCCCTTCAACGAAAACTCAAAAGCTTCGCAATTTAACATCGCAAAGGCCTTTAGATTAGGCATACCAAATTTGGTGTTGATCTAAATTAATCTCTAGGAGGAGTTCGTTAAAATACAACGCATGGAAATGACAAAAATGACACAAAATTTGCTCATAATATTAGAAATAACCGACTTCCTGTTGGGTTTCGGATTTTGCTCCAAGAGACTTTTTTGTAGGTATTGGAGAGTTACATGTGTATACCGATTTTCATACATGTACATGAAACGTAGCTCGAGGCGCACACCGTTGAACGTGTATAGGTGGCGCTGTTGAGCCATTTTGGCACACCCACTTCTGAAACCCATATCAGACGTAAATTTTCGCCAGTTCTGAGGTGTGTGCAAAGTTTCATGACTTTTCGAGCATGTTTAGGCCCTCAAAAATGCGATTCATCTTAGAGAAGAAGAATAATAATAATAATAATAATAAACGGAGCAATTCCAAGAGGGTCCTCACACCATCGGTGCTCGGGCCCTAATAATAATAATAATAATTAAAGCTGCAAGCAGCGATGAACGGGCCCTCGCACCCGGGCTCACCGCCATCGTGTGGCTTTAGTAAAAAGGTGAACGTTGGGAAATATGCATTTAAACTCATAAATATAAGTGCAATATATCAAAGTTTATTCCATATGTGTGCCAATCTTCCTATTGCCAGCAGGTGGCGCTATCGTTATAATGGAATATTGGCCTTCAGATGTGTTCAAGCCAGGACCCTTATCACACATGTGAAGTTTGGGCAAGATCGGACATTTTATGCCTGAGTTATAACATCTTTTATTCCCATGGCGAGACATCGAACTTCGTCATGGCGACATGGACATGCCTTTTAACAAAAACTCAAGATCTTCACAACTAAACATCACACAGGTCTTTAGATTAGACTGACCACAAAAAAGACATTGATGTCATAAAATTTCTAGGAGTAGTTTGTCACAGTGTAAAATATGTCACTTCCAGTTGCCAATAGGTGGCGCTATGACTATAACTGAATATTGGCATGTAGATCTGTTCAGGTGAAGAGTCTTATTAAAAATGTGAAGTTTGAGGCGGATTGGACATTGTATGTGTGAGTTATAGCACCATCATTTTTCATGGCGAATCATCGAAATTTGTCAGGCCGCCATGGACACGCCCTTTAACGAAACCTCAATTCCTTCGCAATTTAACATGGCAAAGGGCTTTAGATTACACTGACCAAGTTTGGTGTTGATCTGAATAAATCTCTAGGAGGAGTTCGTTAAAATACAACCCCTGAAAATGACAAAAACAACACCAATTTTGCAGGGAAAATTAAAAATAACCGACTTCCTGTTGGGATTCGGATTTCGTACCAAGAGACTTTTTTGTAGCTATTGGTGTGATACATATGTTTACCGATTTTCGTACATGTATATGACATGTAGCTCGAGGCGCACTCCATTGAAAATGTATAGGTGGCGCTATCGAGCCATTTTGCCACACCCAATGGAATATTGGCCTCCAGATGTGTTCAGGTCAGTACTCTTATCAAACATTTGAAGTTTGGGCAAGATCTGATATTTTATGACTGAGTTACAACAACAACTACTCCCATGGCGAGACATCGAACTTTGACATGGCGCCATGGACACGCCCTTTAACGAAAACTCAAGATCTTCTCAATTTAACATCGTACAGGCCTTTAGATTAGACTGACGACAAAAAACACATTGATGTCAAAAATTTCTAGGAGTAGTTTGTCGCAGCGTAAAATATGTCACTTCCTGTTGCCAATAGGTGGCGCTATGACTATAACTGAATTTGGTCATGTCAATCTGTTCAGGACAGGAGACTCAGCAAACATGTGAAGTTTGGGGCAGATTGGTCATTGTATGTCTGAGTTATAGCAACTTCCTGTTTCATGGCGAATCATCGAAATTCGCCAGGCCGCCACACACAGGCCCTTCAACGAAAACTCAAAAGCTTCGCAATTTAACATCGCAATGGCCTTTAGATTAGGCATACCAAATTTGGTGTTGATCTGAATTAATCTCTAGGAGGAGTTCGTTAAAATACAGCGCATGGAAATGACAAAAATGACACAAAATTTGCTCATAATATTAGAAATAACCGACTTCCTGTTGGGTTTCGGATTTTGCTCCAAGAGACTTTTTTGTAGGTATTGGAGAGTTACATGTGTATACCGATTTTCATACATGTACATGAAACGTAGCTCGAGGCGCACACCGTTGAACGTGTATAGGTGGCGCTGTTGAGCAATTTTGCCACACCCACTTCTGAAACCCATATCAGACATAAATTTTCGCCAGTTCTGAGGTGTGTGCAAAGTTTCATGACTTTTCGAGCATGTTTAGGCCCTCAAAAATGCGATTCATCTTAGAGAAGAAGAATAATAATAATAATAAATATAGCTGCAAGCAGCGATGTCGGGCTCAAGCCATCAGTGCAACGCCATCCCGGTGGCATCAGGATAACTGTGCCCAGCGGGCATAAGCATTTACAGTAACCCTCTGACAATCAAGCTTTAAGGGATGCGGCAGTTAAAGGGTTAATCCGACCAATCTAGACTTTGAAATCACATACACAGGACAATATATATAACTTTAGTAACACTTTATTTTAATATTTATAAAAAATGTATAAGGTGTGCATTGTAGCTGACACCTATATGAACACATTACAATTGTTTTATGACTGCAAGTCTTTCTTCTCAAATGCTATTGAGCTTCAAATTTGCATTTGAGCCCATGTGAAAAAGTAGCATAATTTACATATGACTTACAGTTTGTTGTAATAAATATCAAACATTCAATTTAATTGTGCATTATAGCTGTCACCTAGATGAACAATTACAGTTGTTTTTATGACTGTAAGTCATTCTCTTCAAATGCTACTGACGTTAGAAAAGTGTATAACAATATCACATGTAACTTTAGAGACCGGCCCTAAATTTGAGACTCTAGAAAGTCCAATGTCAAGACAACTTTATGCCTGTTTTATTTTCTTTAGTTTTCTTTTCTCTGTGCCGGATTGCTGATGTCCTATACCCAGGCATAGATGTCCATCCATCAATTACGAACATTCAGCCGCAAACATGAGGTGTGAGCGGTCGCGAGCGCAGATGGGAGAATGGCGCATGTTTTTTTTTTGTTTTTTTGAGCAACTGGGATGGTGCCCCCTCTGGGAGTTGGTGCCCTACGAAGACTGCATACTATGCATATAGGGAGCGGCGGTAAAATCTCGAAGATATATTCCTCAAACCATCTTACAAGAGGAGGTGATGCTAATCCTTCAAGAATGTACAGTGTACAGTTGGATTCTGAATTCTGAATCAAACTGGGTTGTGTTTATTTATTTATTTTATAAGACAACTGAGACTTTAATCTCCTTTGTAATATATGTGCTTTTAAACCAAGAACAATTTATTTATAGATGTATTACTGCTTAATAATGACTATTATTAAGGGAAAAGGCTTTATAATCATGAACTATTTACTAATGCTTAGCTAATGAGTGCAATTATTATAAAGTGTTACCATTGCATATACTAATGTTAACAAATTAGACATTATTTTACAGTGTTACCAAATCCTTAAATAATGTATTAGTGTTTTGTAATGATTTTAATGACCTATAAGCATTTGTGAAATAGTTTTGCTTGCATTGCAGCTTTATCTGTCAGTTGAAGAGTTTTACTGTTACATCCATGAGATTAATACATGTCATGTCACGTCACAGGTTGTCATAGGTCAGTATCAAATGAGTTTGAAATTATTATTTGCAGCACAAATTAGGGTTCTTAGGATGTTTTTAAATCCCTAAAACTGTCAGAAAAGGATAAGGCCTAAGAGATTTCTTAACCTGTAATGAAAAGAAAAAACACCACCATTAGCAACAACAAAAACAAAAACAATTTAAAATACAGATTTTTTTTTCCTGATTATTAAAGGGATGATTAGGTCTCTCTCTCTCTCTCTCTGCCAGACAGCCCCTCCCTACAGTCCACACACACTGTCACAGTCACCAACCCCCTCACACTCCCCCTCCCTCTCCCCCTCCCTTCCCTCACACAGACAGGGTGGCCAGAGTGAGATCATGTCAGTTGAGAAGTCTGACAGTTTTTTAATTTTCTTTTATCCATACAGTGTTGTAAAGTCGTGAAACTATGCATATTTCCTCAGAATGATTTGATCTTTGTATGAAAAAATGCTTTGAAGTGTTTGGAAGCTGCAATTTAAACATACAAGACAATTAATGTTTCCCTTTTTACTGTCATTTCAAAAATTCACCACGACAAAACCGTTCAAGCTAACCAAAATCCGTTCGCAATTTAAGTTCCTCAATGGTTTTTCTTAATGTAGACAAAGTTTGGTGTGTATAGTGTACTTCCCCTGGGAGGAGTATGCATTAATTCACAAAAGAAAATTCCCAAAAATCCATATTCAAGTCAAAATAGCCAACTTCCTGTTGGTCGTAGCTTATGACTGTGAATTAGAAAGTTGTCCGTCTTGATAAGAACAATTTATGTACCAAGTTTGGTGTCTGTAGCTAAAACTAATCCCCCCACTTTTGACAAAAGGTGGCGCTATAGAGTGCCTCTTCCATGCCCTTTTAAAAGCTTTTGCCATGGTCTAGCTATCTTTAATACTGATATCTGTTTCGAGTTTCATGTAAATCTGAGCTTGTTGTCTGCCTAAAAATCACCAGAACAGAACATTCAAGTTTGACACGTTGCCATGGCTACACTATATTAGATATAAATATCCCCACGACAGATTGTCTTCGGCCGTGTTTTGTCATTATTCTGATGAAGTTTGAAGCAAATCAAGTAAAAATAAGATGCTGAATTCAAAGCGTTCTGAAAATGATTCACTTCCTGCTGCCAGTTGGTGGCGCTATAACTTTGACTCCTAAAAGGCACATATATACGATCGGTATCATACAATGAACAAACCAATTAAGTTTGATCAAATTCAGCAAATGTATGTAGATGTTATTATACATTTCCTGTTTCTCATTTCTCGCCATAATTTCAACGCCTCGCCACGGGCAAACCGTTCGAGATATCAAAAATCTCTTCGCAATTTAGCATCCCCAATGTCTTGAGATCGTGTTCACCGAGTTTTGTGGTGAACGGGTGGAGTTCCTCAGAGGAGTATATCAAATTCCAGAGCATGTGTTTTTCATAAAACCCTAAATAACCAACTTCCTGTTGGGCGGAGCTTATGACATGCAGTGTGAAAGTTGTTTGGTTTGATGAGTTATATATATGTACCAAGTTTCATATGTATACGTGCAAGTATGCATGATATATGGCCCTCGGTACTACAGGGGGCGCTGTAGAGCCCCTGTGCCACGCCCGTGTATCAGACTCTGCCCGGCCCTAATGGCCGCAGGTTCCAAGGTGTGTGCCAATTTTCAAGAGTTTTTGAGCATGTTAAGGACCCCAAAAGCCCCCGAAACCTTAGAAAAAAATTAGAAGAATAAAAAAAAAAAAAAAAAAAAAAAAAAATAATCCTAAGGAAAACAATAGGGCTCTCGCCCTCCAGGCTTGAGCCCTAATAATAATAATAATAAACGGAGCAATTCCAAGAGGGTCCTCACACCATCGGTGCTCGGGCCCTAATAATAAACGGAGCAATTCCAAGAGGGTCCTCACACCATCGGTGCTCGGGCCCTAATAAACAAAGCAGATACAAGAGGGTCCTCGCACCTCGGTGCTCGGGCCCTAATTAGGATCTTTGGGCCACAGGCTCCCTCAGTAATGTTCAATGTGTTCTTGTATTAGCAAAATATTATTTTAGTTTTATGAGTACAGTGTGGCCTGTGGCTATTCTAAATTACTTAAAGAGACTTGTTCTGCAACTGAACTGACACACTGTTACAGCTCAGATGTGAATATTGTGGAGCTGTATCTCATTGATATATTGGCTTTTCTCTCTCTCTTCCAGTAATGAGTTGTGAAGCAGCTACACAGACAGAGTTAGGCCCTGGATCGGCTCCTGCTCCAGGCTCAGTGATTGTAACAGAGCATGGGACGGTTACACTCCGACAGGGCCGTGGCAAACGGAAGCCTCGTCCCAACTCCATGGTGGATTACCAGAGCTATAGAGACACAAAACTGCTGGTGGCCCGTTTTCTGGAGCAGTCCTCCAGCAGCTTGACCCCTGAGGTACAGGAGCTGGTCCACAGCATCAAAACAGTGCTGCGCTCCGATGAGGAACACATGGAGGAGGCTGTTCTCTGCGCCAGCTTCATCGACCAGGCAAGACACATGGGATGAACACACATAACGTTTCCTAGTGCTTAAAGCACACGCTCTGATACATAGAGCTTTGCTGCTCAAGGGGGCAAGTTGAGTTTGAATCTGACTCGCAACCTTTTAAAACAGGCTTTTATGGCTCATATAGTATAGGAGAATATGCAGCTTATACTCAAGGAGGGGGGAAAAAGCATATTTACAATATGCAGTTTGGTGCAGTTGCTGATATTTTTATTTACAGAATGCAAGATGAAACGCTTTAGCATTTTTGTCATTTAAATCACTTTATAACAGCATAGCAGTCTACATGAAATGCATATAAATATTAGCTGTTACTCATATCTCCCAATGATATTTCTTAACAAGATGATGTTTAAATGTTTATTTTCTGATCAGAGCTCTGTAGTTTTTATTGTGGGGGAGAAAACATCTGACGCAATGCAATACAATGATGATGGAGAGATGCGCAAATAAACATTACTCAAAAGCTTGGCATGTCATTTTTAATACATTTTAAAAGGATTTTTCGAAAACTTTATGTATGGAATGGATAATCAAGTAAACTTAAGTTTCTTCAGTCTAATGAGTGTTCATTTTGAAGTATTACTAACAATATAAAAGTTATGGTTAAGTTTACTTTATAAAAATCTGTAAATATTTCACAGGAAAAAGACCAGAAGATGGACATTTTTACAATTATACTAAAAGGCCTTTTACCTGCTAAAAAAGCATAAACTATCAATCAGACAGCAGAAGGTTGTAATAAAATATGTACAGTAGATTTTTGAAGTTATGAAATGTACATATCAAATATGATACAGCAGGACCAATATCCTGTTCAGCCATTTTTACTCCTAAAATTTCCCGTTCTCTGACGGATAATTTTCATGTTTGCAGGCCACGGTTTCAGAGGTTGCACCAGCGCAGATGGAGCCCACCTCCCACACGCTGCCGCTGCGCAAACGTCCGGCCACCCTTCACCTCCGCAGCTGTGGTGATCTCAGCTCCTTCACCTCGGGGCAGCCGCAGCCGGAGCGCAGGACCGGCACCCATTCCCAAACAGGATCCCATGAACGTCCACACAGCCTTATAGGAGTCTTCCGAGAAACTGTCCTCTGAGTGACGTCTCAAACAGACTGAAGGTACAGTGAACATCACGACATTTCGGAAACATCTGCTTTTTGTTAGAGATTATAGCAAATATTATTCATTTTTTTAGCTTTTTCAGTTGGAATTCCAGTTGTTTGGATTTACTCCTGATTGTTTTTACTTTTTACACATTATGCATTATGATAAAACACTGGAAAAAAAATATATATATTTTTTTACCAGATGTTCCTTATTTAAGAATTATATTATTAACACTCACAAATTGACTATATGAAAAATACAATATAAAGAATCATTATAATGAGAAAAACATGCAAATGTATGGCTTTATTTAGTTTATATGATGTGGGGAATTACTCAATATTGTGAGGTAGATGATACATTTGTAATTTTTGTTTGACGATTCTCAACAATTTTATCATTTCTCTCAAGATGTCCTTCTGAGATGTTGTGCTTTATTTCTGAATTGGCTCATATTCTGCATTATATGGGCGAAACCTAACATCCATATTTCCCCAAGATTAAATATGATCTTTAAAGCATCTTCCCGTTGTCTGGGGTATTCATTCAGTCAATACTGACATTTTGACGGGGGTCAAAGGACAATTTATTTTATTATACACTACCTTTTAAATATATTTTTTTTTTTTTTATAATACTTTTATTCGGTAAGGCTTCATTAAATTGATCAAAAGTGACAGATAATAATGAAGAAGAATGATGAAAAAGCTTTTTTTCTGAATAGCTTTTTATCAAATAGTTATCAAAAAACATTAAGCTCAACTGTTTTCAACACTGGTAAAAAGAAATGTTTCTTAAGCAACAAATCTGCACATTAGCATGATTTATTAAGGATCATGTGACCCTGAAGACTACAGTAACGGCTGCCGAAAGTTCAGTTTTACCGTCACATGAATAAATTACACCTTAACATATATTCAAATAGAAAGCAGTTATTTTAAATTGTAATAAAAATTCACATAGTACGATTTTTACTGTCGTTTTGATCAAATAAATGCAGCCTTGGTGAGCTCAGGAGACTTCTTTCAAAAGCATCAAATTAAAGAGACATTCTAGTTGCATGCGCTCTCAGTAGTTCGTTTAATGTCGTAAATACTGTTACAAACATTCCTGCTATGGTAAAGGAATGTGTCTAAATAGTTCAATCACAGAAAAGCTAGCAAATAAATAAACATTGCTTTTGCTGTACAGAAAGTGTCTTTTTACTTTGACAAACATATAATTGTGATTACATTCAGAGCAAGTGCATTATAAATACTAACCAAAGCCACAGTTCCTTTTCTACTTCAGTATAAACCACAAACTCTGCAGAGGCCTTGTATTCATGAGGTGGGAATCTGTTGAACCCGTCCTATGCCCTGCACATCCTGCGTTACGTATCTACACTATTTCATACCAGTGTCACTTCAATAACACATTAAGCCACTCGTTTTGTTTCTCCAGTATTATATATTTGAAATGTATTCCTCAATAAAGCTTGCACGTTATTGTGAGTCGGACACAGCATATCCTGTACTGTATAGTGCAGAAGTCTGGGACACTGAAGGTACACTGAGGTTAAGTGTTGATGCTTTATTCTTGCTGTCCAACAACATAACTATCTGCACTGTTGAGTTGAACAGCATTACATTTATGCATTTAGCAGACGCAATTACAAGTGCATTCAGGCAATTATTATTATTCTTTTTTATCAGTATGTGTGTTCCCTGGGAATTGAACCCACAATTTTGCAGAGCTAATGCAATGCTTTACCACTGAGCCACAGGAAGCATAGTTTCATGTAAGCTTCTCTTTCAATTCGGACTAAAATTGTGGATCTTTTTTACAATAAACAGCACAATGGCAAAAATTATGTTATTCAGCCTGCACATGTATATTATGATGTGTTGCCCCTTAAAAGAATAGTTCACCCAAAAGTAGAAATGTACTCAAACTCAAGCCATCAAAAATGTAGATGAGTTTTTTTTCATTGGGACAGATTTGGATAAATTAATCATTAAGTCACTTGCTCACCAGTGGATCCTGTGTGGTGAATGGGTGCCGTCAGAATGAGAGACCAAACAGCTGATAAAACATCACAATAATCTACAAGTGATCCACACCACTCCAATCCATCAACTAATGTCTTGAGGTGAAAATCTTTGTAAGAAACCAATCCATCTCATGTTGTATTATTTTTCACCTTGTCTGAATCAGGAAAGAAATATGCACAGATCAAGCACTGCTTACAAGCCAATTCAGTCCAAAACTGTTCTAAACAAATATGGTGCTGGATTCAGACGGGAGAGGACAACAATATGATGTCAATATGAACAATATGAACAATATGATGATGAACTTTTTCCACTGGAGGAAGGATTGTTATGGATTACGGCTTGGTATTTTGTCGAATACAATCAATGGTTTAAAGGTGAAAGGCCTTGATGGATTTGTTTATTACTAACACATCTTTTCACGTCACCAAATGTTAACTGATGGACTGGCGTCATGAGGATTACGTCTGGATTTTTGTGATGTTTCTATCAGCTGTTTGCACTCTTTTTCTGACGGCACCCATTCACTGCAGAGGATCCACTGGTGAGCAAGTGATGTAATGCAAAATTTCTACAAATCTGTTCTGATGAAGAAAAAAAATCATCTACATCTTGGATGGCCTGAGGATGAGTAAATATTCAGCTACATTTTCATTTGTTTGTGAATTATTCCTAATTATTCAAATATTAAATAAAACACTGGTGTCAAAGACTTTTGCACAGTTTACCTTCATTATTGTACACATGATAAATATTAATTGGATATACTGTATATATTAAGCTATATGTAAATAAATATTTGTGTGTGTCTATATATATGTATGTATATAGTGTCTAGCTGGTTTTATTTTATAATGAAGTCATTTGTCACACATCACACTCACTACAATAAATAGCAATGCATACAAAAAGACCATGCTTCACATAAAGCAAAAAACAATGAACCATGAGGCCCTTCCTGTGTGTTAATGACTTTTGATTCCACTTGTAAAAAGAATACAGTGATAATGAGGTCAGAATCTGGTTTGGGTGTGAATTTTCATATTTTAAGCAATAAGAAGTATCTTTTCTTACCAAAAATGACAAGTTGTACAAGATGAGTTTGGTAGCATCTCGAAGATCCATTATGCCATCAAATACAGCCATTGCACACAGCAATAGAATTCATCTCAATATTTATAATATTAATCCAGATTCAACACTGCAGTAATGTCAACATATTGTGATGTAAACTATATTGCTGTATCATTTATATGATGGAAAGAGATACTTTTGCAAATGCCAGTTTCATTAGTGTGAGTGTATCCTCACATATAAACGAATTCCAGGAAACACACAAGCACACCTGAGGGTAAAATGGGGGAAAGTGGTCAATAATTCACTGCAACAAGCTTCTCCTAAGACAAGTTATGCTTGTTTGACAGACTGACTGTTTTTTTTACCAGATGTAAAATCACATATATAGTGATATTTAACAGACTTCAGACAGTCTTTAAGCAAGGAATTAATAATGGAGATTTGCCAAAGCATGCTGACGGATAAACATCAGTTCTTGCAAAAATGGTACTATCATGTTTGTCTGAGAGGACAAACCTCTGGAAACACAGTCTGTTATGAATCGGTTCATGTTGAGATGCTCTGTACTAAAACATTATACTGGATTAGTCATCCCAGCAAATCCAGCTTTCTGAGAGTGAATACACCTCTTTTAAGACACATTCTAAGTGAAAAAACACTGCGTGAAAAAGTAGCACACATGAATTAAACATGTAGTTGGTAAAAAAAAAGCCTGTAATGACTCAAATTCATAACGAGGTAAAAAAAAAAAAAGATAAATTAGATCTCACAATGGAATTCATCAAAACCATCCTGAAACTGTCAACACAATATTAATATCACCTTCAGTTTTTTTCAAGTATAAATGTTTAAAAGAAATGCTACCAATATGAGCATATTTAATTTGCAATATTATTTTATATACAGATGCTTATCAAGACAAGAAGGAAGATTTTCTGTGCATAAAAATAAGGAATGCAGTCATTTACAACAAATAAAATATTGCACATCAATGTCAAAAAACAAGCAGTAAAACACAACAATTTAAGTTATTTTTAGGTTGCTTTCTCCCAGCCTGACTATATATATCTCCAACTGCATCCCCATATATCTCCATTTTAAATATGCCATCATCTTTCTGTAAGGCATTTCATCCACAGTTTCTATGTGCTCTAGTATACATATGCCCCTAGATATACTAGACATGAATTATTTCACTGAATTATTCACCACAGATGAGCAAAAAAGGTCATCATCATTTTAACAGGAACTGCGGTTAAAAAAACCTTTTTTAAAGGACTCAATGGTTTTGTCCCTTTCTCAGCAAACAGGATGCAGAATTGTAATTGAAATTTGAATTTAAGTAAAATTAAAATGCATATTTATTTTTGTTGCCGTATAAATGACCTATAAATATGATCATACATATCTGAACATATCTGACCCTGGACCACAAAACCAGTCTTAAGTCCCTGGGGTATATTTATTTTTAGCAATAGCAATAGCAAGAAAAAAAAAAATAGGTTGAAGATTATCCTTTTTTCTTTTATGCCAAAAATCATAAGGATATTAAGTAAAGATCATGTTCCATGAAGATATTTTGTAATTTTTTTTTTTACCATAAATATATATAAACTTAATTGTTGATTAGTAATTAATATGCATAGCTAAGAACTTTACAGGAATTTTTTTTTTTGCACCATCAGATTCCAGATTTTCAAATAGTTGTATCTCCAAATATTGTCCAATCCCAACAAACCATACATTAATGGAAATATTATTTATTCAGCTTTCAGATGATGTATAAATCTCATTTATCTCTAAAATCTCTGGTTTTGTGGTGCAGGGTCACATATGGGCTGTTTTCAGAAACATTAAATAACATTAATAATGTTTGAAATGCCACTTGTAGAAATTTGTATATATTTTACTATATTTAATTAATTAACTATTAATTCAGGTACCATAATAATAATAATAAATTAAATAAACACTTGATTTTCCAGACCAACACTGTCACATAAAAACAAAAAAATGTTATCGTATGGGGAAAAAAAATATATAGACATAATTAGTTCAAATTAATGACGCTATTGTTACATGTAATGACTAGTGAATAACTTTATATTGTAATTATTTTCTTGTCTTTCCAATTCCAATTCAGTATCCTGTGGGCTTTGACCAATTCAACTCAAACTCCAAATCATGGATTGAACTTTTCAAAATTTTGCAATTTTTTCACCATATTCCTCAGACTAACAGCTGCCCTTAAAATTAAAATTGAATCAAAAACACTTGATGGTTGCCAAGCTTGAATAAATAACAGCATAAAAGTATGATAAGGCAAACCCCTTTTTCATTTTATACACCTAATGATCACACAGGTGTACTTTTTATCACTCGCAAACTGCTGTGTCGTAAATACAGGTACATCGTTTTAAGACACCTCTTACTGTGATGGGGCTTTTGAAATATTTCTCACACTCTCTCTTCCTCCTTCCATGGAGCGAGCTGAGCGCACACAGAGAGAGGAATTACACAACAGCACAGCATACTCACTCATAGCAACAGAAAAGAAGAGATGGAGAGCTCAGGGAGGCAGTGAAGAGAAACCCAAGCGTCACAGAGAGCCATGTTGAGCAGAGCTTCAGTGGATTCAGTCACACAGTCACCAGTCCACAGGGCTGACACTTTCACATCAAGATTAAGGTTATATCTGGTGACAACAGGGCAGGGCAGGAGGCTTGGGAAAGAGTCGTAGCTTCAGATGTAAACGGGTTGCTCCTGGGCTGTTAACAAGCGGTACATGGCAGCCGGCATAGTCTTCATGTGAATCTGTTTTGCAAAATGTGATCGTCCAGTTCAGTTACACACAAGTCATACTTAAAAGCACTCAAGCCAAATTTGTATCTTTGAATACAAGTTTGCCCCTGCAAAAACCTCTTTTTTTTTTACATTTATAAAATGCAAGCTTAAATTGTACTAAACCCGGAACATTTCTCTAAGACAAAAGCTTTATCCAAAATCGCATACTACCCTTTGATATAATATGATAAAAGTGTACTAGTATGTCCGACCTCACAGTATTCACAAAACGAAATGTACCTGGATGACCTATTACTTCCAGCGAGATCCTAAAGTAAGCATTGGGTGGACACTTTTCTATCCCATGAGGCCGTGGGGTTTATGAATGGCAGTGTCACTGGTAGGTCAGATGATAATAATAACATGGCGAATGTAGTACATTCAGATTACATTCATACTACATGCATTCATACTATATAAAACATACTTTTTTTTGCCTGGTGCATATAAATTACTTCTTCAAAAGAACTTTATATTCAGACAGTATGCGATTTCAGAAGTTTCCAGCATGTTTGGACACTTTCTGGTTGTCAGATGTTAATGAATCATGCTCTTAGTTAATGTGATGAACTACACCTGCAGTTACTCTGATAGGACACCTCTGTGAAATTCATACAGAACTCACATTGACTCCGGCTGATTTTCAGACATAGCAAAAATAATCCTGAGAAAAATGTGCAAAAACCTTTTGGGGCCACTGTTGACAGCCTGTGATCTACATCAAACAGAGCTAAACATGGCACCATAGTTTCTAGATGATAATTGAAATTAATTACCTAATTTCAGAAATAGTGATGTGAAAATATTCTGTTATTATATTAGGCAGGTGTGGCACCATGGAGCTTGATCGTGTTCTCCAGACTTACCTCACCAACTGCATTTGACAGAATGTGTACAATCTTCTCATGAGGGGTGGCCACAACACTCTGGCTATTGATTTCAATGATCCGGTGGCCGACACGCACCCCGCCGCGCTCTGCTATCCCTCCTCTCATCAGACTGCAAATCTGGAGGATGCAAAATACAATCAAGTTGTACTTCAGACTAGTTTTATTTTTTTCTATTTATCATTGATATAATATTATAGTTTTTCAAATTTGTAATTAGTTTTATTTTTGTATTTTTCATTTTCAATTAAATTGTAAAGTACTAGTAATTTCGTTTTTGTCATTTTATTAGTAAAATATACCTATATAGTTTTTTATACATTTTTACTTTAGTTTTATTTTTATTTATTTTACTTCATTAAGTTAGACTAAATGAAAATAAGAAATGTTGCTTTGGCAACATGCTGAAATAAAATCAGTTTAAGTTTATTATATTTTATTTTGGTTAACATTTTATTTTATTATTATTATTATTTTTTTTTTTTTTTTTTTACAATTAATTCCAAATCAAGTAACTATTGTAAAACATTACTGTAATACTTATTATAAACTATTACAACCTTAAATTATTAAAGATCTGGATAACAATAATTATTTTACTGTTAAGGATGATAAATTGAAAATGAGAGGTGATATTGAATAGCTGATATTCCCTACTATTTTGTCTACATAAGTTAAAACGCATTAATAAAAAATGCAGTTTCATTATTTTTAATGCTACAAGTGATTTTAGGCTTTACAAGATTATATGGTACAGTAAAAAAATGATATTTAGAGATCTGACATTTAATAAAATGACATTTAATACTGTTATTATTAATGTTTTTAAAGATTAACTTGAAGTGAATGTTAGATGAAGGCAAATGTAATGTATAAAACACAAAATTACAGGACATGAGTATGCACATTTAAATACTCATTCAAATAAGCAATATTAGCCAATGGCGATCTCAATTATTTTTCAGAAAACCCACAATGCCATTCTGCACACTAAATCCCAGCTGATATCTCAGGTCTGGTCTTCGGATGAGGACAGTGGTCACAGGTGGGCATCTCACAATATTAAGCGTTATTCTTGATTGGTTCTTCAATCCCTAGAAGACGAGAGCAATATGGTTTAGGCACTAAAATAAATGTAAAAGAATTGGCCACAAATAAATGCAGTGAACGTCTGAGAATCAGAATTAAATCTTTGAATTTAATGAATGATTGTGTTGAAGTCCAGTTGATTTAGCACCCGCTGTACCTTGATAATACTCTGACAGGTGGAGAGGGGTAACCCCACCAGGCTGGTGCCATTGATGGACATGATCTGGTCTCCTATGTTCAGCCTGCTGGACTTCTCAGCCGGGCCGCCATGCATCATGTTTGCTATAATCACTGTGGGCAGAATGGAGCCCCATCCCGACTCCACGATCACAACCCCAAGAATCTCCCCCTTCTGCTTCTCTATGTAAACCTGTAGTGCACACACACACACACACACACACACATCACTGCTAAAACATGATCTAGTCAACATTACTGATTCTGACATCATCCAGACAAATTCTCAACATTTGATCTTCATAATCTTCTGTTTCCACAAGGCACGGGGCTGTCCACTTACATCTTTGCAGTTCTCAGACTTGGAGAAGTGAATGAGGTCATCGTTGTACATGTCCTGTGTGTTCAGGAGGTCGCTGTACTCTTTCTGACTCAGATCCTCTGGGTTGATGCCATTGGCACGCAGGAACTCTTGGTACGCCACGCTGAAAGCCTGGCCGATGGACTGAGCTATGAGCTGAGCCTGAGCACAAAGACGAATCAGGTTAAACAACTAAAAATGAACATTATATTGCATGTTTACAATTTGAATTATCGAACCATGTTTTGGAAGAAAGCACTTTTTTTTAAGCTAATAGATACACACATAAGGTCAAGAGACGACAAGGGTGGCATTCCTCAGGACAGCCGAATTCATGCCTTTTGCCCTCATGTCACTGCTGTATGCTGTGCTGCGACATACACAGGCTCGTTTCATTTAAATAGCCTCTGATGCTGAACAGAGAAAAGGTCACATCCTGTCTCGTGATTCAACCCACGCAGCAAGACGCCCAAGAACACCATCTGGATAACTGCTATTAGAGGTCACCATAATGCCCAGAAACTGCAATACTGAACATGCTGGGAAACAATGTGAGGGGCCTACGAAGAATTAGGCAAATGTGGAGGATTTCATGTGGAAAAAGTGTAAAGGCAGAGTTGTGGCAGAACTCCCCTTAACTGTGGTAATGAAAGGCCTAGACTGGCTTATTGCTTTCATAAACTCCAACAACAGCAGTGTGGTAAAGTGTGTAAATCTGTTCTATCGTTTCACAATGCTGGAGCAATAAACTGACACATATTTACGATGAAGAACTCACATCTTCAGACTCAAACACGTGACAGATCATCTTGTATTGGCGCTTCTCGTCCTGGGCCGGGTCAGAGGCCTCCATGTTCTCCTCAGAGTCGGAGCGAAGCATTCTCCTTCTGGCCATCAGAACCACAATGTTCCCGATATCAGCGATGTAGGAGATGGTCCTTAAAGGGTGGTCCATCATGGTCTCCTGAGAATCAGGGGGAGATTTACATATGAATATACATACAATATACATATTTACATATATTTTTATATATACTGTATGTGTGCGTTTTGGGCCTGTATAAGATTTTTTTTTTTTTTTTTTTTTTTTTTATGAATTAAGTCTCTTGTGCTCATTTATTTAAGTTTTTTTTTAAATACACATTATTCCAATTCAATATAATGGTTTTCTATTGTAATATATTTTTATAAGTAATCTATTCCTGTGATGGCAAATCTGACTCCTCAGCATCATTACTCCCGTCTTCAGTGTCACATGATCCTTAAAAAATCATTCTAATCTGCTGATTTGCTGTTCAAGAAACATTTATTATTATGTTTAAACAGATGTATTGCTTAATATTTTGTGATTTTTCTTTTATGAAAAAGGTTTCTTTGATTAATAGAAAATTCAAAAGAGTAGTATTTGAACTTTACAGTCACTTTTGATATTTTTTTTGTATCTTGGATGAATTAAGGTATTAATTACTTTGAAAATTAAAGTCTTACCAAAAGAAAACTTTTAAAGTTTATATTTTCATTTTTTTTGATGATAAATAAAATTTTGAGTTCTCACGACCCCTGTAAAACACAAATATTCTGTCCGGAAACTGCCTCCTTGTGATACACAGGATGTCTGCACTAGTATTTTGTACAGACTTGGTCAAATGTAGTGTGCTTCTAGCCTAAGCATAGGTAATGAGTGAAACCAAAATCAATTTTATGGATGATGAAGTACCTGTGAGTCTGCATTGAGCACTTTGATTCTCTGAGTGGAGATGAAGAGGTCCACTTCTGTCATGGGCTGAGCTTCACCTTCTGGAGCCTGAAGATAGAAAACCACACAATATCACACACAGAGAGGGACAGTGACAGAATAACTCTCAGACAGAAGGAGAGACAGAGAGCTAACGAGGCCCAGAGATGCCACCAAGGAGCGTGCAAAGCTACTTTACCTGGCATCTCTGAAATTTGGCATCTTCGAGGCCAGATATTACAATAGTTTTCACTCTCTCCTTCATTGTGTAACTCTGATAACCTGCAAGTTTCTGTTAAAGCCAGCTAGTAATGCAAGTTGGCATGGGGTTACTTTGGTTAGTTTTGTTCTTCATTTGAAAAGTTTCAGTGTGAGAGTGAGAAGCTGAGTTTTCCACCATGTGCAGGACAGGCTGAATTGAAAAGATCAAGAGAAGTGCAAAACATGCTGTGCCAGATATACACCTTCAAAACAGCCACAAACACAGCACAGTGCCTCAGAAGGAACAAAATATGATACACAGAAGAAGAAAGTAAAGATCACTTGCATTTTCTGTATCCAGCAAACTAGACTTTCCTAATTGTGCACTTATTCCACGACTCGCCCGTGTAAGATCTGGTGATAAAACTGAGGTAATGTTTGGTGTGGAATGAACAATGGCTAACAGACTGTGCGGACGGACACAGGTACATGACTCGTTGCTGGATTCAGAAAAAAAATGGCAGAGCGACAGGAAACATGAAAACACTGAAGTGTTGAAACCAGGAACAAAAAGAGAGAAGACGAAGAACAAAAATAAAAACAAAACACCAAACCGATGAGCAATTACTGCACCTTCTTCCTGTTTTTGGCTAATTTCTGGGCCGTCTGCTTAGCATGGAACAAACAAAGACAGGAACATTGTTAGATAGAGCAGAGCTCAGCAAGACCAAACACATTTGAGGGATATTTCTGCTCAATAAGCTGCATCTGAAGAGTGTCTTCTGGGATATTTATCAGCGTGGGGTGACTAGAATGGATCCAGATGACACCAAGCCAAGCTAACTAGACACCACCCTGCTACAATATGTTGTCTTTAGTTTCATTACATGGTCATTTATGCCATCATCCACCAGGTGGCCCATTTGTTCTTTTAACATCACATGTTAACTATTGGTTTTATATTACAGAACATTCTGTTCATAAAAAAATCGACTATACAAAGCAGAGATGAGCTCTGCTAAATTTGATTAAGAGCAAGTTCAAACTTGCTAGCAGGCTTTGGTAATGCATCAAACTGGCCATCTAAGGAAGATTAACGTCAGGGCAGCTGAGACCGGGCGTATTGATTCAGATGTCTCTCCAAATGCAAGCAATTTACCCTTTACTTTATATACTGGATATGCTATTAACCTCGCAGTCATTTTGAGCTCATGATTGTATATGGGAGAAGATACGATGTCTCACACATGCAGATGAAGTGCAACCCAATAAAACAAAGATTTTATAACCTATGATCATCTTCAATTATATTTAATAACAGATTACATACAGAAAATAAAATATAGTGGTTCTTGTATAACCCATATGCATTTATATATTTGCAAAGGAATGGGGCAAGTGCATCAATCTGAAGATTTGACATCTATTCGGCCCACATTGAACTGATGCCTCTTTAAATGGAGGGATCGTTCTCTATTATAATAAAAGTGGGAAAACGGTCAGTAAAGACCTCATGCTATTTGTCATTCTTTGAAGGCTGCAAGATCACTAATGCATTTTTTAAGTTATGTCATCTAAAATATGAGAAGGGCCCCGACTCTGGCTTTTAAGAAAACCCGTTAAATCAAACAACCTACCGCAGCACTGTGTATTGACTGTAATTCAGTAAATATTCAATTAGTGTGAAGGTTTCACATTAATATTTAACCAAAATTCATTTGAGGAACGCTTTAACTATAATTGCTAAGAAGATCATATCATCTCATATTTTGTAGACCAGAACACAGGGATGTTATATTATATTATATCAATCAGTTTTGGATATGTAACGTGTAAGCACATATTGGATATTAAATCTCCTCTAGTTTACATTTAGATTAGAAAGTGTGTGTGTGTATGTGTGTGTGTGTGTGTGTGTGTATATAAATAAATAATTGTACCTCACAATAAATTTTTTTTTTGCAATCAACCAGTATGATACTGTTGTGTGTCGTGCCTCACAGCGATCTGTAATTGAACATTTTAACACAAAATGTACATAGAAAGGAAAATGCTGAAGGAACACTAAATGGCATAGGTGCGGTGGTCACTGCATTTTTTAAGGTGGAGGTAAAAAATGCTGAGTAATGCAGCTGACGGGGGAATGGCTGATTTATGCTGCAGGAGGATGAACAGGAGCGAGGTGGTAAATGTCTCTGGTCCTTTAGGAATAAAAATCACAAGATAGGTCCCTGCATTTGACTTCAGAATCATTTCATTCCCTCAAGAGGACCACACACACTCTTAGTTTCATGATCATCTCTCTTCATCTGCTATGAGCTGACGTTTAAATTTGACCATGTTGTATACGAGGAATAAAATGCTTGTGCAATAAATACACGCTCCGGATACAGTCAGAGCACAGCTCTGCAATTCTTGTGAAATCCCATTCTTTTGTCCTAAAACTGTCACGTTTGGTTTCTTGTAACATTCATGCTGCTTCTGAAGCAAGTATCGCTTTGTTTATTCCTCCTGATGAAGTTTACAACAGCGGGGGAAAGACAGAACCGTTCCACCTCACCTTAATGCGACTCACAGCCTCCTGAGCCTGCATCATGCGCACGTTTTTGGAGGGCGTCTTGTCTGAGAGCAGCTGGGTGGATCCCAGGTAGTTAGCAGCGAAGATGATACCGTCAATGAGGTCTTCTGGGTCACATGGGCCTGGTACTAACAGAGAGGAGAGGGACATTTCAGAACATCTTCAAAACAGGCTTAGGATGTGCTATCAAGATTCATTTCGGTGGCTGGGGACCCGAACGGGAACAGGAAATTAAAGGAAATTATAAGAAATCTTCTTACCTTCCACATATGTCGGGAATGAAGCAAGACTTCTCCTTGACTGCACATACAACAACAAGCACACAAATGACTCAATGCAATATTTCTCCAAGGCAAGTTGTTATTTTTAGTTATGGCACTTCATAATGCACTAAACTGGAACTATTTGCAGAAATTGTATAATGTACTATACTATACTCTAATACCAAGAAGAAATATTTTACAGTGATTTTAGAACTGCTTAAGATGCCACTTCTTGGGCATTTAAAAAAAAAATCTTAAAAAAAATGTAATTACATTTCGAGACCCTGTATGCTTGCTTTGCTGTTTTATATAAACAGACACACACACACAATAAATAGCACAACTTTAATATGATTTAAACTTTATTTGCTCCAATTAATCCAATTTAACAGTATCTTGGATAAGTTATAATAACTATAATAACTTCTAAATCACACCGAGTCAGGACTCTAATGGTGCGGCCTATAATATGTGCCTAATTAAGTTCCTAGAGCACCTACTGGATATTATTACCAACAATAATTAAGAATCATCCAATTTCAGCAGAGTTTTAGAGGTTTATTCCTAGCCTCCTACCTCTTTACTGGCTGGTGACGGAGACTCAAAGCTGTCACTCCCCTCGTGTGATGGCAGGTGACGGCTGGAAGACTCCGCCCCCTGTGGGGAGGTGGAGCCTGAGCCTGGAGACTGGACAAAACAGACAAACTAATTAATATTACATGCTGTACGCTTATTATTTTGGACAACTGATTGAATAAATATAAAACCTACATTCACTCATGTGACATTTAAAGTATGTTAGATCGATTAAAGTCTTCAAGTTTTTTCAATAACCATAATAAACAAATAGGAACAATTTATAAAAATGTTAAAAGCAAAGCATTGAGGTAAATTAAACAGATTGAGATATAATGAAAAGACATGCAAAAATGTGACACAATTCGAAACCGCCAAGTTTCAGTCAGACGTATCTGTTAAATGACTTCTGCTGGCGATAGACTCAGACAGCAGGTCAAGTGGGGAATAATTACAAAAGAAAAGTACATAAGAGATCTGTCTTCTTATATTGGCATCTTAAAACTACACCTCATCTCTCCAAAGAGGCCGATATGTGAAATACAAGGTAACAAATGAGTCATACCCTCGACCAGAGCACATTTGGAATAAAATATTAAAAGCTCATAACTAATATAATATAAATACTGCACAGTCCCACAATGCATCTCCGTGACAATAATACAATCAGATCAACAGAATGAAAATGAACCTATCTGAAGCACTGTCAAATTGACAGATAAACCCCGAGCACATTCACACAATGAACTCCTCACCTCAACACCATGGTCTACCTGATGCATCCAAAAATTTTCCATATCAATAAATGTTTCCGAAAGCTGCAGTGAAAAATCTTCTTCCACAGGATACACTCAAATCAAGCAGATGTTGCTGTTTGGACCAGAGCACGAGAGCGAAGATCGTAAGAGCCTGATGAGTTCACAATGGCTCCAGACAACAGAGGTGATCAGGCTCCTGTTACAGCCCTACAGGAAAACTGTTCCTGGAACAGATCGCTCAAGAGGAACTTGGATCAGAGACCGCTACACTACGCAACATCAGTGCAGGCCTGTGGAAAAACACTCATTTCTGCTAAAGAGGAATAATCAGCACTTAGCTAACACTATTAGAAGTCACTATTAATAATTAACTCGCTTTTGAATTTTTGACTTGAATTCGACATACCCTGGATTTAACATTACCCATCCACAGTGAGCTTGTACAAAAAAAATCTATAATACTTCAAATAAATAAATTCATTTCAAGCATGTTAAGCGCTAATGCAGGGCAGGGGAAGAAGGCGGTTTTTCTTCTCTAGTGTTACATGAGCCTTGCTGAATTATTTACAGGCCGTCTCTTTCTGTGTCTCTTGACTGCACTAAATAAATCATATTGAGGAGGGCTTCTGATGAAATGTCAAATTCTGAGAACAACAGAGAACGGAAGCGTGCAGGACACCACCAAGTTCAGGGCAACTTTACTGGGGATTCTGGGACATCTGCAAGATGCATGACTGTTTAGTATTCACCGAAAAACTTCAGAACATTGTTTACATGATCAGAACAAAAAACATTAAGACAATCATTTTTAAGTTCTGAGAAGTTGAGAATAACCAACGGTTTTTAATTTTAAATCGATTAAATATTATGATATAAAATGAATGAGAAACATTTAGGATGCTGCTTTATTTCTAGGTCATGAATCAAATGTGAGAATTTTAAAAATAGATTATGAACTATTGAAGAGGTTCTTTGGATCATCTCAAATCATACTGGAGAACATGATCACCAGGTTGTCGCACGGTAATTTAAATAAAGCTGAAATGAAATTAAACATAAAAACAAACATGTTTATTTTAGCAAGTTGCCAGGCAATATTTCTCATTGCTTTTTAAGAAAAAAAAATTAAAAGGTAAAAATAAATTATTACATAAAATAAACAAAATCAGCAAAATCTGAAAATGAAAACCGAAAATAAACAGAAATGCTAATTCAAAATATTAAAAAAATTATATAATAGTAAACAAAATAATACTAAAATACTATAACACTGAGAAATGGTATTTCTACAGTGGCCTGAATAAAAAGACGTTGTGGGACGAGGCTAAATAATAAGCTACACATAAAAAAACTATATATCATCTGCACAATCCTTTACAAACTCAATCATAATTGCAGTGGGTGGCAGTGGTGAAAACTCCCACTGATAGTTTTCAATTAAGTGCAATTCTTTACTTTTTCCTCTGAATGCACAAGGAAGTGTTCACTCGTCTCATCAGATTGCCAAAAGCCCTCGATCCCTAAGAACTGCTTCCATATTAGGCCTTGTGCTCTTGAATACTGCTTATACAGACTATGGTGATTAATTAACACTGTCGGAATAGGCAACAGAGGAGCTTGGATTTGTGTTGTTTGTTTAATGAGTCAGAGTATGTGTATTTCTGTAATGTGTTGATAACAGACAATGTGACTGATTCTAGTGCGATTGAGTAAAACTAGGCAGCACTGAATCTATTAATTATGTAAATGGAAAATAAGAGATATCAAAAATCTCTAAATCTAATAAAAAGTTTATACCAACCATGTGCATACTAGAATGACATCTAATCATTATGTTAATAAAAAGGGTAATACTTATCAAAGCTAAGGGGAAGGAAAAAAAAGAAGAAGGATGGATGATATAAAGAGCGTGAGGGAAAGCAAAGTAAATCAAGTAAAGACATGGTAATTTTGCTGCCTTATACAGAGAGCTCATCTTTCTCTCTCTGCTCTGTTCAGACAATGTCTGTTGTGGCTGTGGAGCAGGACAGCTTCATTTGCACACGCTGGTCATGTGTAGCACTCACAGAATTCAGATGAGCCCTCCAAGCCACGGATAAGGAGAGCCGTTCTATGAGTGCGAGCAGTCCTCATTTTCTAGCGACATGCAATTTGTCTGGCGCCGTGGCAGACACCACTCATGAGACAGAGACTAGTGTGTGCCATCGTCCTCTCCAGAAAAGACAGTGAAAGAGCGATGAAGTCACGACCAGAGGAATGATGCAAGGCTGCTTCAGCCGAGCAGAACAACAATCCAATTGTACACATCCTCCCTGAGAGACTGTATTTGTAATTTGCTGCACCTGCTACAAATATCATAAAGTACACAGCATAAAGGCAAACAGGCCTACATATCTAATCACTCTATTCAACCTAACCCTTTGCTATATTGAATAGAAGAAAGTATAAGTAGGTATAATTATAAAGAAGAAAATATCCATTTCATTATTCTGATTTTCAGGCACAGTTTCATTACCTGCTGGCATGTGGAGAATCAGGGCTAAAATCGTGCAGTGTACAAGCAGTTTAAAACATTTAGTCCAACTGAAATTGTACTCATCCAGTTTTTGATGTGTATGTAATCAAATAAATATATGATGATGCTTTGTGCCATGAATACTTTAACAAACAGATGAAGAATGTGTGATGCAAATGTGCTTAAAGGGATAGGACACCCCAAAAAATAAAACACTACCATTGTTTTCTCAACCTCATGTCATTCCAACTTTTGTATAACCGTAAATATGCAAATTAAGTTATTTTTAAAGAAACCTTAGAGGTTTCTGTCCCTCCATTGAAAGTCCAGTTAACCACGATCCCCAAAATTTTGTAAAGGTATTGTAAAATGAATCCAGATTAGTTGAGTGGTTGACTTCAAGTCACGTAGAGACATACGATCGCTTTATACTGTATGATGAACGGTTTGGAAGAATAGACCTTTGTGACCTTTGTTAGAGGTTTGGTTACATGGATATGGACAATGGAGGGACAGAAACCACTCAGGTTTTAATTCAAATTATCTTAATTTGTGTTTCAAAGGTTAACCCAACTCTTATGGGCTTGGAAGGAGAATATGGTGCCAGAATTTGTATTTTTGTGGTGAGCTGTCCCTTAAAGAGCAACTTTGTAAGCAAGATTATACTACAGAAATAAAACTGAAAACATCAGCAGTGATGATGCTACAAAACGTGAACTGGAAAGCATCAACAGAATGGCAAAAAACAAGTCATTTAACATGGTTCTACTCATACTCACATCAGCCCCTAGAGATGGCTGCAGGTCAGATTCTGCCGTAGGACTCAGGTCCTGCCTCATTACCCAGATGGGTTCTTTGGGCTCGTCTGGTGTGTAGGGCGAGCGAACTGTCCTTGTCTTCACCTCCTCTATTGCCTCTTTGATGTCTTTAATAGCCAGTGAGATTGCGTCTCTCTTCTCTCTTCTCAGCTCTTCTGAGGGACTTCTGGGGGGCTGCTCTACACACTCTCTTTCACTTGTTGGCTCAGGGTGTTTGATTTCGTCCATTTGACCATGGGACTCTGACTCAGGCCACTCTTCTTCTGCATTACCGTCCTTGTCCAGGCCCATAGCGATACGCTCCAGGCTCTGTGAGCTCAGACTCTCCTTCACCTCTGCCACAATCTGGTCAATGTCTTCATCCTGCTCGCAGCTGTCGGCACGGGGGTACGGGGCAAACTCTGCTTCCTTCTCAGGACTGTCCGACTCTCCGTCAGATCGCTCGTCATAGTGGTGAAGCCTGGACCCAACAGCCTCCTGTTGCTGGTACAAGTCACGTTCGAAGAGCCTGAACTCCACCTTACGCTGTTGTGGAGTCTGTCCCTCAGCTTTTGTTGAGGGGGCATCTGTGATTTCCTCATAAACGTGCTCCTGAAGGGTGCATTCAGCGTAGGGCTCTGAGTATGGCTCATCTTCTGTTGCTCCACCTTCACGGGGCTCTCCTACTCCTGTAGGACTGCGGTACATGGGTTGAGTGTAAACATAATTGGAGTAGTTGGGGTTTATCGTCTCTGCATCATGGGGCCTCTCAGCATTGGGCAGGGGCTCTCGAGGTAGCGGAGGTGGCTGAGGTGGGTATTGGGGTTGGAGGTAAGCTGGACCACCGTGCTGTTGCTCCGACTCTGCGCTCTCGGTGTACTCCTCCGATTCTGGGCGAAGTGGGACACCGTATGTGCTTTCGTCTTCAGGGTCTGCTTCCAGGACCATGACTGCATCCCCCTCTGCACGGTCTGTGTGGTTGTGGAAGCCACTCTCTGTGCTGGCGGATCGAGCCAAAGCACTGCCGGCATCTCCCTCGTCTTCCTCAGCTTCCTCTGGTTCTCTAGTGGGCAGCATGGCTTGTGTTGGAGAGATGAGATGCTGTTGTTGTTCCAACCTGAGCTGTTCGGCTCTCTCCACATCTCGCTGCTGACTCTCCCGCTGTCGCTGTCTTTGTTGCTGCGCCCGGATTCGGGCCTCGTTGTCCCCCTGTCTGCGGTAACGTGTAACTGCAGGTCTGGGTATGGGTTGCTGAACGGGTTGCTGTTCGCTATCACCTTCTTCTGCTGGCCTTCTTGTTGCACGTGTGCGGTTCGTCCCTCCGTTAGATCCCTCGTACCTGCGGTAACGTGGAGCCCCCTGCTGTTGGGACTGGTAGTGATTATTCTCTGTACTGTGGTTGCTGTGTTGGTTGCGATGGCGACCGGAGCGTGAGCTGCCATCTCCATTGTCATTGTGTCTACGGTGGGATGAGGGGGGCTGTTGGCCCTCGGGGCCTCTACGCTCCAGGTCTGCCTCAGCCGCCTCTCTCAACTCCTGGCCATGCAGCGCCTCCTGGTGACTCATGATTGGAATAAGGGAAGGTCTAAACACAGAGCATTACTTCTTACTGTAGGACTCCACTCAAGCACCACCTGCAGAAAAACAAACAAAAACCAGATATAAACCTTGAAACAGTAGCAACCCTGTGAGAAAGATCATTTAAGCAGTCCATTAAAGGTGCACTCAGTGGTTATTCTCTCAGGTAGGGATGTTCATTTTGGTTATTTTTCCCAACAGACAACCGACGCTTGTTAACCGATTATTAAACCACAAGATAATTTTTAATTAGAATAGAATTCAATTAGAAATTATAAGTGTCTGTGATCTGTTAAATATACTAAAATGTGTTTCCCGGGGATTAGTTTTACATGTGCAAAAAGCAACAAACAACAAAACATGAGGATTCACATGGTCTTCACATCACATCATGCACCTGCAGCGCATAGAAAAACATAGAAAAACATAATAAAGCTAGTCTCTAACTAAAACAAAACTAAATTTCCGGTCATTTTTGGGCTGCGCAAATGGATACAGACGGCAGAAAGCAGCATCCTATTTTTCTTTAGGCTTATTTTACACACATAGATTGTTTTTATTGTGAATGTACACAAATAAAGGCAAACCGTTTACTTTACTTATTATCTTTATTTAATGAATGAGGTGGATCAGACACATGAATATTTGTTATATTTAACAAATAGTGGACAATACCCCTCCCCAACATGCAAAACATGTGGTAGAGAAAACCAGGCCTCTGGTTTCATGGTAACAAAGACACACTTTAAGATAAGATTGTTTTACAGCTCGAAGGAATGTAGAGTTTTCACTCTAAATTCACTTTGAAACAGACAAATGTACCCTTGTACTATACAATCCATCCTAATTCTATCTCCTGCCAGATATAACCACTTGAGAAATGTAAGAACATGTACTCAATTTCCCCATTTCATTATTTTTCCTCTTAAAGTGTTTCACTTATGTATTGATACAAAGAATTGCATACTACTGTTAACAGAAGGTCACAGGTATGCCATGTTTGGTATATTTTGGCTGCATTTGCATAATGGTCTAAATGTTTATTTATATTATATGTTGGTACCTATGGAAGGTATTTGTGTTACCAGAATATGTTTTAGTTTCTTCATCCAGATGGAAACATATGCCTTAGGACAAAAGGTCGTAAACCTTCCCTCCAAATGGGAATTTCGTGGCCTAGTGGTTAGAGAGTTTGACTCCTAAACCTAGGGTGGTGGGTTCTAATCTTGGGCCGGCAATACCACGACTTAGGTGCCCTTGAGCAAGGCACTGAACCCCCAACTGCTCCCTGGGTGCCGGAGCATAAAATGCTGCCCACTGCTCTGGGTGTGTGTTCACAGTGTGTGTGTGTGTGTGTGTTCACTGCTCTGTGTGTGCACTTTGGATGGGTTAAATGCAGAGCACGAATTCTGAGTATGGGTCACTATACTTGGCTGAATGTCACGTCACTTTCTTTCAAAGCTACCATTCCTCATTGGCTCACTCAAGTCCTAAGGGTGTGACACTGTCACCCGTTATAGATCACTGATCACCAGATCAGATAGGTTTTTTTGAGATGCAGAAACTGCAGGACAAGATGCAGAGCTAAGAGTCCTTAAGGGTGCTGTAGGGAACTTTTGTAAAAAAATATTTTTTTACATATTTGTTAAACCTGTCATTATGTCCTGACAGTAGAATATGAGACAGATAATCTGTGAAAAAATCAAGCTCCTCTGGCTCCTCCCAGTGGTCCTATTGCCATTTGCAGAAACTCCATCGCTCCCGGTAAAAAACAACCAATCAGAGCTGCGGTCCGTAACTTTGTTTGTTCAAAATGTAGAAAAATGTATATAATAAGCGAGTACACCATGAATCCATTTTCCAAACCGTGTTTTTAGCTTGTCCTGAATCACTAGGGTGCACCTATAATAAGTGTTTATATTCGGACTATTTTAGATTGCTTCGGGGGTACCGCGGCGGAGTAATCCAGTACCTTTGTGATTCTTCATAGAAATAAACAGAGAGAAGTAGTTCCGGCTACGATGTTCTTCCGCAAGACGCGAGCAGTTCTGTTTATTAACCGCTAGAGCGTCAAAAGTTACCTACCGCAGCTTTAAGAACCCAACCTAAGCTTGTGACAGGCTTTCATCCTAGTCTTTTCATTTCAAGATCCTCTGACTCAAACTGCTTCTTTTCATCAGCCAACTTCAGCAAATATCAACGTAAGCCTGCAGATTGCATTCAGATAGAGAAGACATGCAAGTATCAAACTTTGTCTTATTAATTGATACAATAAGTATCATTTGCACTTTTTTACAACTGATGTTTCCTTTTAGGCTGTAGATCTGTTGAATATCGAACTGTATCATAGCTTCATGACTTTATTTCTCTTCTCTTTACTGTTTAAGCTTTTACCCCTCTTCCTATGCCAACAGTGTGTGTGTGTGTGTATGTTAGACTAGTGTTTAGTAATAAAATCTTACTTCTATCACACTTAATGTTGTTCATTGTTTGTTCATAACTGGAGTCCCTAAACATGCAGATTTTTGCTACATGCTCTGAGTAGTATTGTACAATAAGAACATTGTTTTCCTTAAACAGGAAAGTAACTTTCTTAGAATTGACAGACAGTTTTCAAGTAAAGACTTACAGCGTATCTAAATATTTATAATTAATCATAACTAGTTATGATTGATTATTCATATTTCCCCTTTGAGCTTATTTAAAAAAAAAAACACACACTGCTCAGTTTAAATATGTAATAAAATCTGTGCTGTAATGTAATCACTGTTCCGCCATGATGTTATGCAAAACATTTGTTTTTTACGTGGATAATGGAACGTTAGTGAAGTAGTCTATAATAAATAATAATTTGTCATTCAAATACATAGCGAATACAGAAATATTTTATTTTGTGTCGAATGAGAGACCCACCATTGGTTTTGGTTTCATTTTAGCATTTGTTTGGCATGTTGTTTATGTAGCTATAACTTCTTTCAGGCTATTTTTAATTCTTGTTATTTTTAATTAGGCAACTATTAATTGAAAGGATTTGTTGTGGAGTGAGGGGAACAAAAATAGCATAGCTATATTTATAGTGTTTATTATAATGTTTGTAAACATTTCATGTTGGCATTAGGCGTATTTTTGAATGAAACAATAAAATGCAACTTTTTTCTCTCTAAAAACAAAAATTTGTATACGCGTTGCATAGCCTATATCAACAATGCAGCAAATATTTTTTTAATATTTTGATAAATTACTGAAAATAAATAAATAAACTTTTTAAACTGTTTAAATGATTGTATTAATCTGTCAAAATTCTTAATGGTCAGTTAACGGTTAACCGGTTAAAATGAACATCCCTACTCTCAGGTACTACATACAAAGAAATGAATATTACTCATTAATCAAAAAACATTATTCAATTTATTTTCAAACAGTGATGACGACTCCAGTTATATCCAAACTAGAAAATGTCATAGGCACAATGTCTGGGCTTCATTAGATTCTATAATGTTTTCCAATGAGAATTAAGACTAGTTCACCTCCAATCAAATTTCTGCACAATGATCGGTGTGGGGAATGGGGATCCATCATTAACCTTTTTGTTGCTGATGTTTTATTCATAGTGACATTTACTATGCTACTCTATATATCAAGATTAGCTGCCTCTACTATGTTAAAATATATGAGAATGTTGCACCAATCAGTGAAATGCTCAATTACAAGGCAATTATGTATAGTAGTAGAATTATTTCTACCTGCCTTTACTGTAACCTCACAATGTATTCCCACACAACTACTAGAAATGCAAAGAGCTGTAGAAGAAACCCCAAGCCTCCACTTTCATATCTCTTGTAACTCCCATTAACATCAGCTGTGATTTGATAAGCACCACATAACAAGCTGAATAAGATAACACAATCATTTTAATAAGAGAACTCATATTCAAACTCGTCAAGCTATCTGACCACTCATATTTTCATTTTAACCTCTTCCCTTTTTTCTGTCTGAATGAGCTCCTGAGTAGGGCTGAGCGATTAACTGCTTTTGCGATAATATCTTGATATGAAGAAACATGATTTTCAATCGCAGAGGCTGCGATTACACAGTCACATGACACACGAGGGTTCGACCCTGACGATCTTTCGGTGTATGACATCAAAGTATGGTGAGAGAAAGCATACGGAGACATCTGCGACTGATTGAAGTTGTTAAATAAAAATGTCATTCATATCAATTCATGCATCACCTAATTTCATCTTAAAATATAGGCCTGGTCTACAGAAAAGAACATTTATGTTTAATCTAATATTGTGTAAGTCATAATATACAATGATTTATAGCGTGTCTTTGTTGAATAATACAGAACATAAAGAGCATAAAAATCACTGAGGGCATTCACATGCATTTGGAACTAGTGAAAGAAAGCACTACTAACTAGACCAGACGATTCAAAAGCTCATTTAACACAAATATATTTGTGATATATTTACCACAAAAAAGGTAGCTGCTTATCAGCTTGCATATTATCATATTAAATACTACAAACAACTACATTACGATCAGTAAGCAGAGCATTAGTTTTATCAAAAAATAAATAAATAAATAAAAGTAGGGACAATTTATCTGGTAATTAACAACATTATGCCACACATGATGTCCAGTTGTACTGAACCAGGCATATTTCTTTAAGAGCCACATGAAATGACAGCCACTGGCATACTTGCAAAATTTTCTCCAAATGTTTTCATTAAAATACCAAACTTTTGACATTTCTGGAGCATTATGATGGGTGACATTTTGCAGCAGACTTCCATCTGGAATTGGACGACGCTTGAGACGAGCTGTGATTTCTTATTCATCAACACAAACAATTAGCCACACTTTCATTCGCTTCCTGACAGCTTACCTAGATTGAACAGCAGTGTCTCTAAACTGTTAGAGAGAGGAGAGATGTGATAGAAACATGCAGCAGCGTAACAGCCACCTGAAACATGAGTCACCCCTGTATACGTGACGTCTGTTTCCATGCATGATGGAGTATGGCATGTTGTTAGAGATATCATGTCAGAAAGAAGTCACAGTGCTCGTGTTCCTGTGAGGTGTGATCAAAAGTGACGGAGCGCATACTGAACCCATCAGAAGGCAGCAGTAATTGGTGTAGACGTGAGAAGGTGCTGGAATGCCGGAGGAAATTAAATGACATTGAGCTCCCCTCCGTCGTGTCACCAGTTTAAAACATGTACAAAATACTGAAGGCAACCACCTTGATGATCTGAGCCAGAGGCCAAAAAACACCCCATGCATGCACAGGAAAATTACAGAAAACATTTAAAAATGAATTAAAGGATTGAAAATAGGTTCTATGAAATTATGTTTGTGAAGTGGAAAACATAATACCTTTTCAGAACATAACTTTAAAAATATATTTTTAAACAAATGTAATTATTTAACAATACAATCTCTAAGATTATTTTATAGTGATTTGCATCTGATGTAAATGCATATTGTTTTAAAGATGTTTAGATGATTTTACTGGAGAATCTGACATATGGTTTCAGAAAATGACAATTTGCCAGTGGGCTTAAAAACTTAAAATATAATTTTAATATACAATTTTGCACCTCAAGTAACTATCTAATTTAAAGGAAGTTGAGATTTTTCATCAGAAATACTGTTTGCCAGCACACAGAGGAAGCAGCAGCTCCAGTTGCTGTGGTGAATCCCCCTCCTCGGCCTGAGTAGGACGGTGTGTTCAAAGACTGTAGAAAAATGTCAGACTGTGAAAACTTACAACTCCTCCCTTCTTTAAGCAACTGCCTCACCCAGAATTATTCCCAGACAGAGATACCTCAACAAGAGAGAAAGAGAGAGAGATTCTTGGCATGGCTGAGTCAGGCAAATCAATCATCACTGGACTGACAGACCTACAGTAACAATGTGATCCTAGTGGGATGATCATTTACCATTATTGATTTTGCACACAACATCTCTCAGAGTCTTTCCTCTCCAGTGGTCCAGAATATCATCTTGGGATATGCAAACATAACGTTCATAAACTGTACATTTTTAAAGGCTCAATGAAACTAAACTGGATATTTCTGCATCTACCAGCAGGGACTAACTGGCTCATAATATAATAACTAGCTTTGTTTTTGATAACTTCCACTAAAATGTATTGTTTCAATATAGAAAAAATAGGAAAGAAAATTGCTTTTGTCAAAGCATTTCAGTGTGATGCGTAACAACAATACGTCTCTTTTTCTGTTTGTGTCCTGGTCAGGATTTCTTAATTTCTTAAATTGTCTGGGTTGTGAATTTTTTTTTTCTAATTATGTGCTCTCTACAGTCCTCCTTATACACTATGTGTTTTTGTATTTGCATCACGATTTCCTGTTCTCAGTAGATCCCACCTTCTTACACTACCACACTATATCCAGTCATTACCTTTAGCCAAAATCTAGACTTAATTTAGAAATCCCAGCCAGGACATATCCAAAAGAAAGAGAACGTAAAGTCAGCCTATAGCTTAGAGATCAGTAAAAACAAAAAAAAATATCAATATCTGGTTTGCATTTCAACAAAAGCTCCAATGAATAACCATGCTGTGAAAAATTGATTCAGGCTCTAAAACCGTCTACTTATTTCTATTTGAGGAAATAGTAAAATGTCAACATATCTCCATCAAAGAACAAACATCCAGAGCTTTAGACGTGCACTTGGAAAAACCTCTAGATATTATGCAAATGAGTGTTTGAAAATAACCCTTAGAAAGTTCTATCAGCTGTACATGCAGCGTGGGTTGAAATCAGCATGACTGTGAAAACGTGCTGAAGGTCACTTTTGAAAGTAGAGGAGCTGGCAAAAGCTGGGCCAGCTGACAAAAAGGACTGCTGATACAGAGAACGCCATGCCATTTTCAACCATTGCTCTCTCTCTCTCTCTCTCTCTCTCACACACACACACACACACACATACTGTAAGGTTCTCATACATGCAGTCTTCAGTATGTGTGAGGAGCAGGTTTAATCAGAGAGTGTTCACAGCTCTCTCTCCCACACAGTTCCCAGCGGAGGTCTCACTCGGTGGCTTACCCACAAGGACAAGTCAGCATGGAGTCTCTTCTGCTCCTCTCAGAAAGCACGATGCGAGTAGACGATGAACCATGGGTTGAGGTTTCAGAAAAATTCATTTGTGTCACTGTTTTGAGTACCAGAAACATCTAAGCATCCCCCAAAAGAAGAGAAATTGAGTAGAACCAAAACTGCATAATATATTAAAGTCACTATGACAATTCCACAATTTTATGGAGTAAAAAAGTCATTCTGAATATACTGTTAATGTTGAACATGCAGTGAACGTAGATGGGAACTAAGGCTTCTCAGATTTATGTTGTCTGAAGCCAATAGCTGATACAGTTTTAATGTATCTTGTTTTAAGTATATTTAAATTCTGGTAAAACAAGAAAACATATTTTATGTGACTTCTAACAATACTGCAGTGTGTTTTCCCCTCAGTGATATCACAGTGTAACAAACGAGGAGGTGGAAACTGATGGTTTAAGACCTTTACCAACCCTCAGTCAGAACTGAAAAGATTTATGGCTGCAGACCTATCTGCGGGTGGTTGGCCAAACTCAGCAGACACACTCACTCATCCACACCCACAGCAGAGTGGATCTAAAGCTGGCAGGGAGTGTGGCTCAGGCAGCCTGTGAATAAAGACAGACTGCTGTTTGGCTGCAAACAAACACTGCTATTGATTAGAGCCTGCAGTCCTACAGCGGAAAGGGCAGGGAATGAACCATTGCCTCAAGATCACCGACGGGACTCACCTGCTGATAGACAAATCCTGCGATCAAACCTGGTCAGAACTGGGTAAAGACACTGGCTGTGTCCACCTTACCTTGCTGCTCAGTCAGTCAAAGCCCTTTTTATTATGAATGCACATCTTAAACTGGTTTTAGAGTGACGTCCAAGGTAGAAACTTTCACTTTTGATGATCAACAGACAGTTCAACAATTGTTGCTTAATCTAAAACAATTTTTGTCCAAAATACAAATATATTAACTAAACTAAATTAATAGCTTTGTTCAGCAAGGACGCATTAAATTGCTCGGTTGTTTTATAATGTCACAAAAGATTTCTATTTCAGTTAATGTTGTTGTTTTGGATTTCTATTCATCAATGAATCCTAAAAGTCTTTCATGGTTTCCACAAAATATGACACAACCGTTTTCAACATTGATAATAATAAGAAATGTTTCTTAAGCAGCAAATCAGCATAATAAAATGATTTCTGAAGAATCATGTAACTTTGAAGTAATGGATGCTGAAAATTCTGCTTTGCATCCCAGGAATAAATCACATATTAAAACATCTAAAATAGAAAACTATTTCTTTAAATTGTAATATTTCACAATATTGCTATTTTACTTAGTTTTGAACAAATGATTACAGCCTTGATGATCATAAGAGACTTCTTCAAAAACATTGAAACATTTACTGACCCCAAATCTTAAAAAGTAGTGTATGTTGATATTGTACAATTTGGAAGACTACAAGCAAGGATATAATATAATTTAATTCATACTTATAAAAGTAAATTAATTCTAAAGTAAAAAAAAATACAGTATAAAGTTATAAATTAAATTTTGTAAAAAATATTCTGGCAGATGCCATTTTTGTTCTTTCAACTGCAAAAAATTGTAAGTACAGATTTGTGGGTTATCACAGGCAGCACTGAATACAGCTATTCAATGGGAGGTCTCACAGACAAGACTGGGTTTGGGTGTTCACAGTTTACAGTGAGTCACAGCAACAGCAGAAGTCTCCTCTATTGAAACAATGACAGTGACTCAAACAGCAGCTCAGTGAAAGCAGACAAAACAGTCTCTGAGTGGCTCCTCAAGGACGGAAGTCAACTAGCAGTGTAATTCAAACCAACGTGAAACAAGAGTGACTCTGAATCACCATAATGTATTATCATACACCTAATGACCTCAAGTCAACTCCAGCACAAGATGAACTCCACAGTGCAATCTGTCCATCAGTTGTTCCTGATCTAGGAGTCTCTTCCTAATTACTAACTACACACACGCATTAAGTAAAAAAAATAAAAAATACGCAGCCAGCATGGCAAGTTTGAGTGAATCGTTGCTCTAACAGGATTACCATTGCCAGAGTTTACTGACAGATTGGGGCAGACAAAGGGGCAGTGGACTGAGAAAAGAGAGAGAGAGAGATGCACAATAGCGTTCTGGGGCTCCTGTCAAAGATGGACTGTGTTTGGGTGGGACGTGCCATAAAGCGTCAAACAAATCCATTAAAACAAGTCGAACCCCACCCACTAGTTTTACTGATTCAGGCGTATTAAAGCACACTACACTGGACACACTGACAGATGGTGTCACACTATGACAGACAGCAAGCTCAGCTGAATCGACAGTGCTGTGTATTTACTATGCCAAGAGAATAAGTACAGAACCCGCTGTAATATCGCTCTGACATGCGATGAAGCTACAAGAGGCCATTCAAAACAACGTCATATGTCATTATTTGTGATTAAAAAAAAAAACAGCTATGTTTGTCAACTCTACTTTATACTATTCTGATTTACCAGGAAATGTACTGAGGAAACTGTTTCAAATAAGATCAACTAAGAACAATTCAAGCTTTTCAGACAACCATATTAACATTTAATGATTAGAATGTTTATTTCTTGGTACAATATAAAAATAAAAATAAAAATGATACATGAATCTGCTCTGACAGATGCCGTTTTTTATTCTCATAACTACAGCTGAATTGCAAGTACAGAATTGTCGGTCAGCATATGTAGGATTGTAGTGAATTGTTTATTATTCCCTGAAGGAAGGTCTATTAAAATGATGTGGTTCTCCTTCATTTCAAACGGTGTCTTGGGAAGCTTTGAGAAAAGACGTAAATGAAGACAGAATAGCACACCTCTCTAAATTGGCCAATCAATGGTATGGATCTAACCCTCCTCCCAGCCACTCACATCTGCCTTCAGCAAATCAAATCTGACCTGTGACACACTGTAACTGGATCAGCCAATAAAAACCCTCGTAGCAACTGAAATAATTATATTTGTCAAAATAATGATGAACGATGTAGCAGTCACTCAGTAGGTCAAGGACATAAGGACATTCGGTCTAGCAGTGATGATTCCTACCAAACTGCTGTAGAATTCAGACTGTATACTATCAACAGTATCTAAAATGAAATAAAATGATGAATATGTCAATATATATATCACTATTCCTTATTATTTGATTTACTGGCTTAATCAGTGACTAGAGGAAGTGCATTATAAGGAGTGTGAAGATAATTACTTGTGGCATGCCTTGCTAATTATTTACAATTTTGGTGAGCCATGTGATAAAACACTGACAAACATTCCTACATTATAAAATAAGTCTAGCAAAATAAAGCCTTCAGGATATATGGGCTTGAGTTATCCTCTTCAATAGGAACTATTGCAAGACTGGAAGTGATTTTGTTTTAATCTTCCTCCAGCCTTACTGACTGTGGTCCTCATGAGTTTGTGTTGTTCTGTTCTTTTTCTACACATCACTTCCACTACACTTTCAAAGAACGTAACTCTTGAGATATCAAAGGCAGATCCATCAGATATAAATCAAGGTGAACGAACTCTTAGAAGATGTAAGAGCAGCATATCAACTGACAAGCAAAAGGAAGATTACAGTATCAGAGAAAAAGAGCACGACTAATGAAAAGATCACACTTACCAGTGTAGATTTGCTTGTGCATCTGAATTTCACAATGTTACTCCAACACAGCGGTGACCTAAAACAGTTTTCACTGCTTTTTCATAGTCTCTCCTTGTCCACTTAACACAGTGGAATCTCAGATGACTCCAGTTATCTAATTTTCAATGTCAAAAGACTCCTAACAGTCTTTACAAAAATGAGCTGTTCACATCTAAAGATAAAAAATATATATAATTATGGGATTATTTATCACCCTCATGTCATTCCAAACTGTATTGTCTTCTTTCTTCTTTTGAGCACAAAAGCAGATATTTTAAAGAACGTGCTACGCGCTAATTTCCCAAAAAAATTCCTATGAACAGAGACTGGAGCTTTCAAGCTTCAAAAAGGAAGCAAAAACACCATCACATATCTTGAAAATAAGCCAAATTACTTTTGACTTTTTGCTCTGAATCCATAAAACACAAATAAAATCTCTTTACAGATAATTGTTTCAGAAGACTAGTGTGTGTGTGTGTGTGTGTGTATGTGTGGGTGTGTGTGGGTGTGTGTGTATTAAAATATATATATGTATATATATATATATATATATATATATATATATATATATATATATATATATATATATATATATTGTTTGTGTTTACTGGAAAAATTGAGGTTGAGTAAATGACAGAATTTTGGGGTGAACATTTTCACCTTTTATACTGAGAAAAAGAGAAAGAAAAAGAAAGAATGAATTTGAATGTAAAAGTCTGCAAATAACTCTACAGAATCAAAGTTCAAGAATCAATAATGTGCCCTTCTTATAATGTTCATTTCTCACAATGGGGAAAAACAAACAAACATATTAATTAATCAGTCAATTAATGACACAAAGCATGCAGTAAAAAGCTACTGGTCCCATAAGAAATGATGAAACGGTTTTTATATATTGACAACACCCCCAATAGGACAATGGTGTGGTCCGTCTCTACTGCTTCTTCCTCTTCTCACTATTTATATCACACAATGCACAGCTGTTGCAATGGCAACAGATATTAACTGACCTTTTGTGCTTGAAGCAGAATGAAAATCGAAAGGATTGCCTGAGGATAAGAGTCAAATCCAGCTGCAATCTGATAGAGCAGATTAATTTAGGACTGCAAGATACACCTGAATAACAAAACCGTTCAAAAGCGTTTGTGCTGAAATCAACCACAGGCTCTTCAACAGCTGCACATATTACGATTATTGTGGTTTAATTATAACTTAATTGTTAACAACACACAGAGCAACCTAAATCTGCTAATACTTTCTAATGTATGGCTACTGTTTTCCTACCAAAAATGAAGTCATGTCATTATGGAACTGGCTTTTGTTAGTTTAAGAGAACTGGAACAAGCTAACAGAATGGAAAGTGATACTGGGTGCACTGGAAATCCCTTTCTTAAATTATTTCCAATTCAAACAATATTCCCAAGAAAACATGGATTTTGAACATTTTGGACAATGACCCATTACATGCTGTGGTGAATCAGACCCACATGACCTGACAATGGTGGACAGAAAGGAATGAAACGGAATGCTGTCCAAACCATCACACAGGAAGCACAAGAAAACACATTAGATTAAGAATGGCATTGTGCCCTGACAAGAGAGGAAATGAAAGTCTGGTGTTCAAGGACAGATTTCACTCAGTCAGTGAGGGAGAAAGTCATGCTCTGTTTCAAAACCTAGTGAAGGATACAACATTTTAAGGCATCTTATGTGCACTCCAGACTCAAAATCTGATCCAGACTTTATTGGTGACACCTCGTTTTAGCCAAATTAAAAGGCAGGTTGCCGTGTATCTTTAGTGGAGAAAGCACTCCCAGAAGAGCTCCAAGTTCAATTTCAATAGCACCATGCAAATTTTTGCATGATTAAAAATGTGTGTGTGCTATTTATTTTTAGGATGGAACCAAGCAGTATGGAATTTAGGACATTTTGTAATGTTGTTTTCCTACCAAAAATTTGTATTATAATGGTCATGATTGGATGTAATGGTCACTGCCTTGGATGTAAGAGGTCTATGTATAAAGCTTTCTAGAAAAGAGCTGTTAGAGGTTATTCTAAAAACTGTGAGGAAAAAATATTGAGCTCTTTTTTAGCTCTTGAGTTTAAGTTTGTTTTGAGGGCGATATTAAAATGTCCTAAGAATGTTAGATAGAAAGAGCAACGCAGTGTTCTGAAGGGAAAGAAAGAGAGATTCGAGGCATTGGATCTTTGTCAAATATATGACAGAATGAGACAGGACTCACCTCCCAGGCTCATATATCTTGTGTGTGTGAAGCAGTGCCAGTACCAGGGTAAAGAGGGATATCGAGGTAGATGAGTTAGGGGCCTGACGGTTGTTAGGGTCAGTGCTCAGGATCAGGATGCTGGGGATGGAGGAAAAAAAAAACAGCTCAGCTCCAGATGGGTGCAGAGTCAGACAGTGCCAAACATTTCAATACAGATACAGAAAGAATTTAGCATTAATGAATATATTGTTAAATACTATAAATATATGTATACTTTTTACTTTTTACTTATCTACACATCTTTAACAAAAAGTGAGAGAGAACTGTTACATTTTGATAAAAAAATAAACTTAATTTAGGATCTATCACTGATTAACTTCCACCGTATGATGCATCATTGGAGAAACTTACCAAATATTCACAATAGTTTCCCAAAACATGGTTGCACCTCTGTCATTTAAACCACATTGGTTTAACAACATAAGACTGTTGTTAATAGATTCAAGATCATGTTAGGTTGTCTGTTTTGCCCAAGAGCACAATCCATTTAGATCCATGTCTTAATAAGGACAGAATAGTGGCACGTCCTAACAAGGAACACTGTTTCTAACCACAGTTCGAGAGCTGCAGTTTCACGTTCCAACCAAGCTTGCCATGCTTTTTGCAAATGTTTGTTGAAAATATGTTTTCAGGAGTCACTGAACTATGTTAGTAACAACAGGACTTGCAACCATAGTTGGCTAATGATGCTTTTGGGCCAAAGTCGTGTTCTGGCCCCTGTATATGGCTTGGGTCAGTCTATGTGATTTTAGCTTATGCCTGAAGGAAGTCTGACCTTTCAGAAAAGCAGCAGCATACCTCTGCTCAACACAATGTACAATTTGAGCTATCATTCATGTCTGTATCACAAACAGTGCAGGAGTGTTATAATTACCGATCAGTTAGAAGTTTTAAAAACCTGAGTAATGTAGTTTTGGTTGCTTTAGCCCGACACTCAAAGCTCTTAATAAAGCAAAGCAAATTTGCACTGCATCCTTCTTTATTAATGATGCATGAGGTGGTAACAAAGTAAAACTGAAAATAAATAAACAAATAAATTACATTTTAATATCAGCTTGAAGCTTCTCAAATGCGACTCCCGATCATGAAACTGCAAAGCAGAACAGACCTGATGAATCTACATTCAAACCCAGAGCCACACCAAACTGTCAAGGCATTTACTGGAGATGTGTATGAGGAATGTTTGCCGCGGTGTAAAATTTCAATGACTCTTAATTCTTCTTTAGCTTATGGTATTTCCAGGAAAGCCACCAAATGATCTAAAAGATAAATAAATTTTTAAGAGTGTACAAGTTTTATTTCATATTTAAGAAAATATTGCAGTAGTAATCATAAGACGGCCGGTCACTTTGAAAGGCTTACTCGGTTTGACTAATAGTTTTTTTTTTTTTTTTAAATAGATATTTTATATATTTTTGGTTCTTTAATATCATGTGTATGTGTTTTTTGTTGTAGTTAAAAAAAAAAGTTTATGAATTTGAAGAATATGAAGAATTTATGAATAACGGTTGTTGGACACTTCACTTTTTCTTTAGCTGACCAATCATTTGACAGTTAGATGAAAACTGTAAATAAATAAATACTGCTCAACCCACTGTATACAAAAATACAAAAAAACAATACTGCTTATTCAGGTTTATTTATTTATTTATTTATTTTTACTGTGGGGCCTGAGGCCTTGAGCAGCCACTTCACCCCAGGCTGCTCTGGGAGTTTGTCCCTGGAACAAGAGCACTGGAAGTCGCTTTGGATTAAAGCATCTCATCTCACAAATGACAACTTGTTGTTTAAGTGAGCACAGTGAAACATGTTGCAGATATTCTGACTAGTCCGGAGTCTACTATTTTATTTAGGTAGATTTTAACCAAAAGGCTAAACTTTGTTTCACAGTATAAAGTTTTTTTTTTTTTATTCAAATTATGGAGTTGCCTCATGTGCTTCAATTGTATACAGTTAGTTGTTAGTTACAATATTTTCTGTTGTACTTTCATTATTTACGGCAGGTTCCACTGTTTTAGCATTCCATTGTCCTGAAGTCAATAGGTTTTCTAAATGGGTTTTTGGTTAAATGCCTGAAATAAGATCTGTGGTTAAACACAAGCTCAGTATATTTTTATGTTTTATTCTACAACATAAAATACATCAGTTATGTCCCCTTATTGATTTTTTAAAGCATTTACTAGTCATGAAAAAGGCGGTTGCGACCAAGCAGCTAAATTAGACTGCAGAGGATTTCAGGGAATGGCGAACAAGAAAACTTGTCTACTTGCTAATCTCCTTTAACAGTCTCATTTTGTTTATAGTTGAGCTCTCGCAGACTATTCTAATTCAAAATTTCTGGGAAAATGTCTGTTAAAAATAAAGACTAACATTTGTCATCATGTGACAGTGGTTCGTTTATTTCAGCAATTCACCTCAAATTGTGAAACTTGTGTATTAAATAAATTCAATGCATAGAGACTGAAGCAGGTTAAGTCTTTGGTCTTTGGTCAAATTGAACAAAAACCCACCAATTCATCTCAGCAAATTAGAATACTTCATAAGACCAACAAAAAACATTTAGTGAATTGTTTTAGTGAATTGTTGGCCTTCTGGGAAGTATGTTCATTTACTTTACATTAACTCAATACTCGGTAGGGGCTCCTTTTGCTTATTACTGCCTCAATTCGGCATGGAGGTGATCAGTTTGTGGCACTGCTGTTGTATGGAAGCCAAGGTTTCTTTGACAGTGGCCTTCAGCTCATCTGCATTTTCTGGTCTCTTGTTTCTCATTTTCCTCTTGACAATACCCCATAGATTCTCTGTGGGGTTCAGGTCTGGTGAGTTTGCTGGCCAGTCAAGCACACCAACACCATGTTCATTTAAACAACTTTTGGTGCTTTTGTCAGTGTGGGCAGGTGTCAAATCCTGCTGGAAAATGAAATCACTATCTTCAAAAATTTGGTCAGCAGAAGGAAGCATGATGTGCTCAAAAATGTCTTGGTAAACGGGTGCAGTGGACCAACTCCAGCAGATGACCTTGCAGCCCAAATCATCACAGACTGTGGAAACTTAACACTGGACTTCAAGCAGCTTGGGCTATGAGCTTCTCCACCCTTCCTCCATAGGAGGACCTTGGTTTCCAAATGAAATACAAAACTTTTGACCACTGGGCAACAGTCCAGTTCTTCTTCTCGTTAGCCCAGGTAAGATGCCTCTGATGTTGTCTCTAGTTCAGCAAATTCCTGGACACCTCTGTATGGTGGTGGCTCTTGATGCCTTGACCACAGCCTCTGTCCATTCCTTGTGAAGTTTACTCAAATTCTTGAATCGATTTTGCTTGACAATCATCATCAGGCTGTGATTCTCTAGGTTGGTTGTGCATCTTTTCCTTCCACTCAACTTTCTGTTAACATGCTTAGATACAGCACTCTGTGAACAGCCAGCTTCTTTGGCAATGAATGTTTGTGGCTTACCCTCCTTCTACTGGACAACTGTCAGATCAGCAGTCTTCCCCATGATTGTGTAGTATAGTGAACCAAACCGTGAGACCATTTTGAAGGCACAGGAAACCTTTCCAGGTGTTTTTAACTGATTAGCTGATCTATCTTGGAAAGCATAAGATCCCAACCTTCCTGCAAATCACTCTCCAAAGCCATGCCTGCTCCGAAACACATACACTCACACAGGCAGACCAGAGGCTAACCAGCGACATGATGAGACACAGCATTGGTAGAGGGTTGAAAGCAACATTATCAGATTACCTCGTGTCTTATTCACCGGTAAGAAAACATTACAAAACAAAATGCATAATATTCCAATAATAATGCCTGCCAGTCTGCAATAGTGTAATAGAGAACAAAGAAGATCTATCTTGTCTGGGTGTATGGGGTGCAAGGAGGTATGCAAATACATACTTTAGGCAGGTAGGGCAGCCTATCATAGCTCTCGGACCGAGGGATACGATTGGATGAACATTTTACCATAGAGGACACAAATACATATAAATGCATTTAGACCACTTAACTTAGTGATGTGAGACTTTCAACCAGCATAGCAATTTTTTTTTTGAGTTGAACCAAATTACTTACACTGCCTTTACAGTCTAAAGACAATGATTTAAAAAAAGAATCCCACCCTGCAAAATGTTCACTGGTGAAAAAAAATCCTTCTCATGCTGTATGCTATAAAAACATCACCATCCAGCTCTTCTGCTTCTGAACGCAACGCACACATTCATCCAGCATACAGTCCTTCTTCTAGGCTACTGCCAGTATCTAGGCCACAGGCTCCATCATATCTGTCCTAAGCAGACAGGGGCAGTTAAATTCGTGCTATATGAAAGCCTCTCCCAGGCCTTTTTCATTCACCAGTTAACAGCACTCCTACCCCGGGGTGTGCAATGCGTGTGTGTGTGTGTGTGCATACATGCGTGTAAGTGATGGACACATTTCTGCTCCCTTTCACTATCCGTTCATGTCCAGAGCTGTGGTTTCGGGAATTGTGCTCTGTCACTTTACACAGCCACCAGGCTATCTCGCTTCCAGAGGAAAAATATATTCCTAAAGATAATATGACACATGCAGGACAGAAACTGTTTTCTACTGAACAAGACAACAGTAATTGAATGTATGACTAAAGCTCCATCCAACATGTTTTTTTTGTAAAAAGCTACTGTGGACATAGATAAATGTAACTAGCTGATATTTGGAAGAGCTGTTATTTTCTCTAGGAGCACCATCACCTCTCACACGTGTGAACAGACTGTATTTCCACATTCTAATTGTTGTGAGCTTTGTAAAGAGAGAGACTCTACATTATTCAACACAGTCTATTAATAAAGTTTAAGTATGTATATATATAAATTATGGTTGTGACGAGATCTGATGTGTCTCGCGAGAGCAAACCATCTATGAACAGGTCTTTCAGTAGGAAGAGAGAGAAAGACCACTCTTTTCTCTTGCTTGTTCAACTGTATAAAATCGGTTAACATGAGAGGAGGAGCACACACTATCTTTAACCATATTCAACAATATCTAGAAGGGCCTTTGCCATTTCTTCTTTTTTCTATCCCTGTAAAAGCAGACAGAAATGTATGCCTCTATACCTCTTTAAGACAAGCAAGCCTGCATCCAGTCTGCATTATCTTGTTGGCTTTCTAATGCTTAATGCAACAGAGTAGCTTTACTGCACTCCAGATCAACCTGATTATGTCACTTTTGTGAGATTACGTGCAATTGGTATCATCAGATGATGTTAAAGGAACAGTTCAAAATGAAAACAGTGTCTTTCATGTTCCACAGAAGAAAGAATGTCAAACAGTTTTGGAATGACATGAGGTTGAATAAATAATGACAGAATTTTCATTTTGGGGTGAACTTGAATCCCTTTAAACATGCACAAAATTAACTATAACAATGCAAACTCCCTTGCATATAAGAGAAATTTGGCTAATTTACTTGAAAGATGATACTACAGAGATTCAGAGTAATTCTTTGTTCTGCAGAAGAGAGCTGCAGCAGTGAAAGACGTTACTGGTAGAATGAAAAAAATGGTCGAATAAAAATCGATAAAACAAGGGCAGGGACCCATGTGTCTCAGCTGAGCATGAGTTCTGTGTAGTGTTTGGTGAAAGAGGAGCTAGAGACGAGAGAGATGTGGGTGGTCACATCGGTCTGTAATTACTCCCTCTGGAGCTACAGGTGAAGAGAGATGACCTTTCCACAAGCTAAAAGCACGAAGCGCACAAATCACCTGACAACTCCTCGTGCAGGAGTCTGGGCTATCACGTGAAACACAAGCCACTGACATAGAGGACCTACAATAATGTACAGTATTTGAAAAATTTGTTTTTTCGAACATTAAAGCATGTCAACATATTCTGTTACACCAAATACACAAAATAATGATCTTAAAAAAAAACATCATATCCCCTTTAACACTTTCAGTAGTTCGGTTCTCTTAGTTTTTATTGGTGCAAAAGAAAATACAAACCAAAGAAGAAAGTATATTTAGTCCTGGGTCATTTAGTATTCACAGTGTCATTTTATCACCAAACCTAAAGATACAAAACAAAAGGCAAAAAGAAACAGTCACAACCTGACTGGACTGCTTTTATGACGTATATTTTGTGAAATTATGAATGAATAATATTGTTTGCTGTCTGGGCTGTTGTATGTGTGCACATATGGTGGTATTTTTACCAGTTGATAACTGATTAAGGGCTTATAAAATGGGGAAAGGAGACAAAACAGCAGCAGAAATTCCTCTGTTGTACACAAATGTAAAATTACAAGAAAAAACAGTTATGCTTGAACATTCTATTCTGCTTGGGGTTGAATCTTGTGACTTTATGTCCTGTTGCTTTCATATTTCAGACAAAACCCATCAAAATTAGTTTGGAAGTGGACCGAGTGGCAGCGTTCAAACCTGCCAGGTGTGAACACACCCTAAGTCAAAGTGCACAATAGTTTGTTTGGAAGTACTTGTTTGGTGCGTATTAGGGTTTGGGTGCCACCATACTTCACATTTACTCAAATGAACTGCACTGACAGCGTTGGCTCAGCAACAGCGTTCCAGACTGTGCTTTTCAGCTCGATCAGTTGACATGCTATCGAGCAGACAGAGTCCTCGTTGCGGGAGGTAAATCACATGGCAGCGGGCCTTGTGTTTACATCAATGATGCGTGGTGCCGCGATGCTATTGTCATCTGCAAACACTGCTCACCCCAGGTGAAGTTTATGATTATTAAGTGCCGGCCATTCTATTTATCAATGGGATATTCAGCCATACTGCTCGTTGCTGTATACATCCCTCCCAGCTCCAGCAACGACAACAGGAGTGAGGCACTAAATGAACTGTACCAGCACATAAGTGAGCAGCAGACAGCCCACCCTAAAGCTTTTCTCATCTTAGCTGGGGGTTTTAACCATGCAGACTTAAAGAGTGTGTTCCCAAAAATACACCAACACATTAACTTTCCAACTTGAGGTAAGAACACTTTGGGCTTTGTTTACACCACACAAAGAGGAGCTTACAAAGGATAGCTAGAGCCAACCTATCCTGCAGCATCAGAGAGGATAAGATACAGTACTCCAGGAAGATAGCCCCTCGTTTAGGTGACAACAGAGACACTTGGAGTCTGTGGAAGGGGATACAGACCATTATAGACTACAAGTCCCCACCATGGACCTGTGACAGCATCATCTCTCTACTGAACGAGCCAAACACCTTATTTGCTCGCTTTGAGGCACAAAACAGCACCACTGCACAGAAGACTCCACCTCCTCCCGGCGACCAGGTGATGACGCTGACCCCAGACAGTGTGAGGAGATCCCTCAGCAGGATCAATGCACGCAAACCTCCGGGTCCTGACAACATTCCTGGGCATGTACTGAGAGACGGTGCAGTGGAACTCACTGATGTCTTCACAGAGATTTTCAACATCTCACTAAGTCAGGCTGTTGTTCCCACATGCTTCAAAGCTACCACCATCATTCCAGTCCCAAAGAAGCCGTCTCCATCCTGCTTGAAATGACTACCATCCAGTTGCACATACCCCTATTCTCATGAAGTGCTTTGAACAGCTAGTCATGCACCACATAATGTCTGCCCCCTCACCCTCACTGGACCCCTTCCAGTTTGCATATCGGTCCAACCGCTCGACCGATGATGCCATCTCCACTAACCTCCACTCAGCACTCACACATCTGG
>NC_039247.1:18828127-18855627 GCF_003368295.1 Carassius auratus | reverse complement strand
AGAGTTAATGATTGATTGCAGTCTGATGGAGGTGATACAGCAAAGGGTCAGTGAATCACTCTACCGTTACAAACGGGTTGTGTTTCAAAACCTTTAAGCGTTTCAGGGCGCCACCGACAGATTCGGGGGACTTATAACCCTGTGCCATCCAAACATGCTGTCTAAGTAGGCAGCACACTAGGTATTGAGACACATCCCGCTGAGACTCCGAGTAGTGTGTCAACTCTGCAGTAAACCACAGGGCTCCACCTGCATATGAGACACGAGACAGCAGAGAAACATACAGACTGCGTGCTGGAACTCAGAAATCGCGTTCACTGCACTCCTTTCAAGAGGACAGACAAAGCAACGGTACTTTAAAGACAGACACAGATGAGGTTTGGTAAAGCATGACCTGCTGGTAGTCTGAGCTGTCATCTCGGGTAAGTTAGCATGCTCGCTAGCTGTCACTCCTCTGATGATCTTAAGACATGGCGCGTCCTTAACATATCCATCCTCACTTGGCTTTCTTTAAGAAAATATACCGTCGTCTTTGTGGTCGTATGGGAGTTGAGACGGCATGCACAAGTGCGAAGCTCCTGTGGTCGTGTTTTGTAAATAAGAGCAGCAGTAGCAGCACATGCTAACACTCAGCTAGCCGTCTAAACTCGACCCAAAACATCTTAGCGAGCTGTGCTCAAACAAGACAACTATTACGACACCTAACGGGATGGACACACGCTCGACCCTTGCCTAAGTGACACCGAGCGACAACATATTTGGAATAAAGACAGCAGCATGGATTAAATGACTGTTTCGCTCGGATATTTGAAGTTTCAAGTGCGTTGGTTATCACTCGAATTGACTAGCAGTGCTCGCTAGCTCAGCAACCCCAAACAAGTAAGTATTTCTCTTGACAGTAACTTAGTTTTTTTATTTATTTATTGTGCAAATGTGTTTCTTGTTTTAAAACACTCAGCCTCGTGTATTGCAGAATTTAAAGGCGTATGTAGATTAGATTTAATGCATGCTGTCATGTATCATTCAGATTTTTATGTAACTGACTGTACACTGGCAGTGTCTTCTCTGATTGTTGATAAATTAACCGAGTAACGTTACATGAGTCTGTAACCAGAAGGAAATGTCAGCTTCGCTCATTTCACCTCTGTGCATTTATAAATCTAATTTAGGTGTTTGCTCGGCTATGTGCAATCCTGGAGAATAAATAAATAACCATATCCCCTAATCTGGAATATAACCCAAACCCTAACCATTTAATTTGTAAAACCTTGGAGAAATAAGCATCACAGGAGAACTGTCCTTTTTGTTTTATTTCTTAAAGTCATTAACAGTGTGTTGAGAATAGCATTTTAAACACTTAAAAAATAAACAAATAAATTATATATATATATTACATTAACATTAGCATTCTATTTATCTTAAAGTTTTCTTACATTTACATAATCTTAGCTTGGCTGAAAGTAAAAAATAATGGTGCTCCGAACAAGAAGCTTGGAGCTGATCGCCGATATGATCACCGATACCAATCTTTTTGGGGCCTTCTTTTTATCATGTAGAATTACTTATAGTGATGTAATATGGTGTTTGATCATGCAGTACATTTTGGGGGCAATTGCTGCACAATAGCTTACACAGTGCAAACCTCATTTTATGAGCTGTGTGTTTTAGATGTCCTTATGTGTGAGAGATTTAAGTGTGCATGTGCACGAGAATGCTGAATGGTTTAAATGCTAGCAAGACTTTAAAAGAAATGCAAATTATGATTTTTAGTGACGATTGTGCAAGTGGCAATTCCTGTGTCGACTGTGCGGCGTGCAGCTCGCTTAGTGCAGGCGCGATGTGGTGATTTGAAGCCTTGATGTGTATTTTGAGAGGGAAAGAGAGAGATAATGTGGATTTGTGAAATTAGCGGTGAGCGGGGCACAACCAAACACGATTTGACTTTGTCAATTTGAGCATAATTCAGAGTATATATATTTTTTCGCATTCATTTCCCACTTGTCTGGTACAAATATGTTGCTTTGTTTGATAATTACTGTGTATACGCTTTACTCTATCTACCCCAAAATAATGGAAGTGAAATGTGACAACATGCCCCGTAGGTTGGGGGTACATTGTAACATCTGAGCAGCATGTAACATGATCATATGGCATCTTAAAATGTTATCTGATCTAATGAAAAAATAAATATTCAAGACAAGCTATAATATTTAGTCAATGGAAAAAGAAATAACTCTTTCAAATAAAATAATATTTTTATTTAAGAATTATTTTAAAAATTAAAAAATAATCTAATTTTGGAGTTTTATAAAGAACACATTGCAACAATGCTTGGGACGGCCCTGATCACAACACATACAGCATAGTTCAAAACGATGGCAAATACAGGTGCAGCTCAATAAACTAGAATGTCGTGGAAAAGTTTCATTTCAGTAATTCAACTCAAATTCTGAAACCTGTGTATTACACTTATTTTCTATATAGGTTAGTGTTGATATGGCAACTAGTAAATACTGTACGTTTTGTTACGCTAGCATGTATTTAAGTATATTTCCCATTATAATCACTTGACTTGATTCTAGTGATCTGTAACACATTTTATTAAAACAATATTAAAAGTAGCCTTATAAATGGCTAAAAAATAATATAAATGTTCTAGATTAGTTGTTTATTAGTATATAATATAGATTTGTTCTGTAAAATATTAAATTCAATGTCTAATACTTATAGGGGAGAGTGGGGTAAGATTAGCCATTTTCAAATAAGTTACAATTATGCAGAAGTATAATGAAAGTATCTATCCTATCCTAATGAAAGTTTTCCTATCATTTTAAATGATCAGAATGTATCTATGACAAGGGGTTCTAAAAATATGGTTTCTTATAAAAAGTGCTCTCATGGCTCAGTTTGGTTTAAGGTGAGTTGACCCGAGTTGAGTCAGTGGGTAGATGCACCATCTGGGTGTAAAATTAACATCCGACCAAATCTGATTCAAACCAGTGTGAAATGATAATAATAATAATACTCAATAATAGTTAAAAAATGAATTTCCTGTAATTTCTTTTCACAAAGTTAACTTTTAACAACATAAAACAACCAAATTAAGTTTTCATTTCAGTATTTAATTGTTTGCACTTCTGAAACAATATGTTGAACACTAAATTTGTAGCTTTCCTAAAACCAGACTAAACAGAGAGTTTGTTGGCCATTAGGGACAACAGGTGGAAATATATATCTGATTATAATGCGATTAAAAAAAGTTTCTGGTTTTTATCAGAGAAGGATTTGGTGCACTTGTATACAGTCCCTATCAAATAAACTACCAAATATGTATATATGATTAACTAAACCAGTAATATCACATTAAAATACCAGTTTATAATTCAGAGATTTAACTTAACTACAGTGCCTTATGGTGGGGTAAGTTAAAGTGCTGACATAATTTACCCCACAGCATTTGGCTCACTTTGCCCCTTAGACTATTTTGGAAAAATAGCTATTGTTGCTAACTAGATCAAGCTAATATTTAACTAAATTATTTGCATGGTTTTATATGTTGCTAAATCATCTTTATGTACCATAAATATTTTTAGACCTGGATAAATTTGCTTTGGCGTAACAACCATTACATCTGTTATGCTAAAATTTTACTCTGACAAGCCAAAAACAGTTTTTAAAGTAAATGGGTGCCTTCCATTCCCATGTGTTTCTCCTTTTCACAGTCTGGCTGTAATGATGGGTGGTTCCAAAATACATGGTCACCTGACAGTAAAAGTGTATAGTTGCCAAGAAACAGGAGGTGGAGCAACTTACCCACTGGCTCAACTTACCCCACTCTCCCCTACTTCCATTGAAGATAAGGCAGAAGTAGGCTCAGAGAGTGAGGGAGAGCCCATTCTTATCAAAACATCTAAAATAAAGTCTGAAATTATTACAGAGTGTGCTGTCTTCTCTTTTAATTTGTATATTTGTAACAACATTATAATGTGTATTAACAAGCACCCACCACCCAGTGCCCCATTTTTGTTTTTGGGCCACAGCCCCTCAAAATGTCTGTGCAATGTCAGGCCCTGGACTGAACAGTTGAGTGAGTGATTGGTAAGTATGGTGATCCATACTCCGAATTTGTGCTCTGCATTTAACCCATCCGAAATGCACACACACAGAGCAGTGAACACACACCCGGAGCAGTGGGCAGCCATTTATGCTGCGGCGCCCAGGTAGCAGTTGGGGGTTCGATGCCTTGCTCAAGGGCACCTAAGTCGTGGTATTGAAGGTGGAGAGAGAACTGTACATGCACTCCCCCCAACCACATTTCCGTCCGGCCCGAGATTAGAACTCACAACCCTTCGATTGGGAGTCTAACCCTCTAACCATTAAGCCACGACTTCCCTTAACAACTGAGAAGGGGGATGTGTCTTGAGTCTGGCGCCTTAGACCACTCGGCCATTCTGACATATTCTCTAACGTTTAATGTTTTCTTTAGCCTAATTTATTTTCAAGATCTGAGGTAAAATATCTATTGTTGCTTTCACTATGGCTATAAAGATCATGCAAAATAATATTTAAACTCACATTAGACACTTTTAACATTGAATAAAGCACATAATCATTACCTGAGAGTATCACTTTCTTATTTTTCTGCAGTTTCTGCAGCGATGTCGTAGAAAATAAAAAACATTCTAAAATAGAATTCCGTGTCGCTTATTGTCACGTGCCACTGTTGCGGGTGGTTAGGACAAAGACTACATAGAAAAAATACTTTTTATTGTGTCGCATCACATCTGGTTGGGACACACCGTGTTACAGTTTAATCCCCCTCAAAAAATCTAAGTATTAAAATATGAATCCTGACATATCTAATAATTAAATATGCAATTAGGGAAAGTTTGAATAAAATAGACTACTGGGGGGAATAATTATCTGAATAATTATTTTGTGACCATCTTTTGATTATTTTAACAAAAGCAACAATAATATAATAATCGTAATAATAATCTATAAACATACACACACACACACACACACACATCTATATAGGTCAGTTATCCTTGGCTTGGTATTGTTGTCAGAATTCGGCCCTCTGTGAAAACTAATTGAGGAACCCTGACTTAGACTGTCTTTTTATTCATATATATATATATATATATATATATATATATATATATATATATATATATATATATCATTCTGGCGAGTAAACTAAAATATTTACTAGCCAATGGGGATTAAATTGCCAAGATGTCCATAGAGGGTTGTAAACATAAAACCATTTGTCTTGTTTTGTGACCGGAGAAATGACAAACAACAAGCGTTGCTCTACACTTCTCAAAACTCACATTTGAATAATCAGAGGCAAATTCTTTAAATATGAAAACATACTTACAGGCTTTGAGTCAGAACAGCCGGCATTGTAGGTTCAGGAAACAGTCCTCCATTAAATTTGTTGCATACACATGAATATTTGTTTTGAACTGTTCTGGAACAGTGTTGTAAATACAACTTAACCACTGATTTCTAGTTGTGCCCTCTTTTGGAATGCCAAACTGAGCTATCACAACTAAACACACAGCGTCTCCACGACATGGTGGCGGCGGCAGTAACAACAAAGTTCAAAGTTACTCCTTTCTTTGTGTGAGCATTTGGGTGGTGTTATGCAAATCGTCCCACACAGTGACATAGACATGTGGAGGCATGTTTAAACAAGGCGTTTTAGGTGAGCGTGGACGATTCTTAACTTTTATAAAGAATATCTCTTTGGGTTTGAGACTTTAGGGATCTTATCCATGCACTAACAGCTTGTAACACTCCAAAGAAAACTTGAAAACGCATCATATGACCCCTTTAAATTGTTTTTTTTTTTATATATAGTTTAAGATTCAAAGTCTAGGTCTGGAAAGTAGCAAAAACTCACGATGGCATGCCAAAAAAATAATACAAAATTATGTGCACTTCATTCTTCAAAAGGACTAAAGTTTAAATCTGTTTTAAAAACATTTTAATACAAATCAACCCCTGTGACACAAAAGTGTCTGTATTTAAAGAAAAACCCATATACTGGTTTCTTTAAAAGGAACTCTTATAAACCTCTGTCAGCTCAAATCTGCCTTTGCATCTTGACCACTTAAGCTTTCACATTGCAAAATGGTCATGTTAGGAATAAAGCATGTGTTGTGGTTAGGCACCCGTGCTTGAAGGTGATGTTTCGTTAAAAAAAAAAACTCCCCCGCAGGAAGTTGAGTGCACTCACTTTTGTCTTTTTCTGCAGATCATCAGTCTGTTAAAGGTCTTAACCTTTTATTTTTTTTTTCAAGATCTTCTGTTCCGTATTTATAGAATAGATTAGAAAGTATAGCTTGTTTCATCATATGTTTTGTCAGTGTGCAGTCTGACAGACTTGTTTTGAACTGCTTAGGTTGTCGAGTTAGCAGTTTGTAGGTGAGATGTCTTTGTATTGATTCAATTTAAAAGCCTGATAAGATACAAGAGAAAAGGGGCTGTAACTCCTGGAGCCCTACACATGAAGTCCACAAAGAGCATTATTTGTAGTCAAGATGACTTGTTCTGAACTTTTGCAACACATTTACGTCCATCAGTGGAAGGTATTGGGTGATAAGAAACCTGGCCTAGATTTCAGTCTGACATTTTTCCTGGTGTTTTATAAATGTTTATGAATACTATGGCTGGGTGTCACATTGGGTGTCACACAGTATTGAGTGTGAATACGGAATTGAGTTCTCTTCTTGCACTTCAGTTGACAAATACACAGAGAATTGTCAAAATATCCCCGTAAACATAGTCTGTTTTGTCTTAAATTAATGTCAGTAGTCGAGAAAGAAAATGCATGTGTAAACAGTATGTTAATTTTATGCATTAGGTCTTAAAGTGACAGCAGCCTAATATTCCTTCTGCATTATGTGCCATTAATGTTAATCAAAGAACAAAAGACAAAATAAGGTTGCACTTTATTTTACAGTACGTGTACTAACATGTACTTACAGTGTATTTATCTAAGAAAGTTCTGGTAACCCAAGGTAACTACAGTGGGGTAAAGTAAGGTTTGGGGTAGGTTCAGGGTTAGTACCTAGTTATTACATAGTTATTGTAATTACTATAATAAGTACATAGTATGTACATGAGGAACAGGACTGTAAAATAAAGTGCTACCCAAAATAAATTCACTCTCTGATTTTGGCTGATTATTTTTACAAACTGCAAACTCGACAAGTCTGACAGACTACACATTGACAAAACATATGATGAAACAAGCTACACTTCTAATCTACTCTATAATACTGAACAGAAGATCTAGAGAACAGAAAAGAGAAAAGACCTTTAACAGACTGATGATCTGTAGAAAAAGACAAAAGTGAGTGCGCTCAACTTCCTGCGGGGGAGATTTTATTTATAAAAACAAAGCCAGTGTTATTTTACGCCTAATTTCATTTTGATTTCAACTTCTGCTCCTGAACCTTTTGTTTTATCTATTTGTGATATTGCTAATTTGTTTGTGTACTTATTTTATTGCTGACTGTTACTTGTATTTAATGTCTGAAATCTGTACTAGTTAGTTTAGTTCCTTAGTTTGTGTTTTCTATGCTGCTGATTTTTGTTCTGTAGGCTGCTGATTTTTTTCTTCTTTTGTGTTATATATAGATTTTTATTTCTTTATAAAATAAAATACAGTACAGTTTATATCGGTATACAGTAGTTTGATACAAACGCTATAAAAATATAGCGGAGGACACAGACTGAGCTGCAGCGGAGAAAGTACATTATCTAGTTTGTTCTGAACATGTGACAAGATTCATATTAAGGCTTTTAAAAATTGATAAGATAGATTATAGTTTTGTTTCACATATATCAGAGGCTCGGCCCATGAAATGCTCTGACAGAAAGGCTGCAAGTGCCGCTGAAAGAGACATTAGGCTACTCGCCCCGTTTAATGTGTTTGAGATGTGCGGTCTTCCTGAATGCATAACTTACATTTCACAGGTATATTCTCCATCTGTAAATGTCAGGAAGCCATGAAAATATTTCCATTTCTATGTCAGAAACGTGATTTTTAACCCTTTTTTTGCACATAATATAAAGAATTGTGAGATTCACTTTATTTGTTTTCATAGCCTTTAATAGCCTATGTATTGTTGGGCATTGGGCAGTAAGTGAAACATATCCATAAAGTGTTGCTTAAATTATTAATAGCTTCAAACAACTAGTTAAGAATAACCACCATTGCCTAAAAGAGTTTGTGAGACGTGCAAAATTAAACCGAAGTGTGGGCAGAGTTTCCGTTTCAAGTGAATTTAGCTCGTGTTTGTAAGTGGTTTTTCAGTTATGCATAAGAATAAATTTCACTAAGGTTGATCAATGTTTTCACTAGCGCATGTCAGAGGTTTGTCAGTATTTTGTATGAATGAATTTCACTGTCAATGTTTTCACTACTGAATGTAAGAGGTTTTTCAGTATTGTGTATGAATGAATTTCACTAAGGTCGATCAATGTTTTTCGTTTCACTAGTTTTTTTAAGAGGCTTTTCAAAAATTATGGCCTTTACAGCCCCTCATATTGTTCCGCTTGAGATTGCAGCCATCATGCCCTCTTATCTTTTGTGCAACCATCCATGTTGCAGTACCTGCATTACATAGAGAATTCTGAAATATAGAAAGGGCTCAAGGGAAATCTGAATCAGTTATTAATAAATAAACACAATCAAGGTTTCGTGTGCAATAGCACAATTGAATATTCACACTGAGCACAGAGCAGGTTAAAGTTAATGTCCGTCTGTGATGTAGGCCAAAGAATGAGAATCTAGAAGGATATTAACATTTCTTGAAAACTTTTAGAGCTACAAGCATGAAAACTTTAGAAAAATATTTATGGCACTCAGGTCTGTTCTATGCAATTGATTTGACATTTAGTTTCAACATTATTTGTTCTTTAGATACTCCTCTTTAAAAGAATAAAAGTATCAGCTGTATGCAAAGTGACCCACTTTTGTTTTTTGACCACTGAAAATGTCAACAATTTACCATTTTACTCCGGGGAAGTTTCTGAAATTTGGTTGATTTTACTCAAAATGACCCTATAGACTAACTGTAAAAGCACAGCTGTCAGTTTAATTGAAGTCACAACATTTCACATCTTGGAGGAAATTTCATAATGTTCTGATTGTCTTTGTCCAGTTTTTTTGTTTTGTTGTTGTCATAGCAAACAGCAGCAATGATGACAGTCCCAGGACTGATATTATTGCACTTCCTCAAATCAGTTCCTTTTATGTGGTATTTGGTAATAGCACTAGTCAAGTTATCTAAAATCATCAGCTCGAGGTAGTGAACACTTTTCAAAAGCTGATGGTTTTGATTCTCAAGAAAGTCAGCTGTAAGAACGACCATAGCTAAACTTTGGCTTTTTACGTGTTTTACATTTACTTTGGCTTCATGGAGGTGGCTGTTTTGTTGCAGTATTTATGCATAAAATGGAGGTAACAGACCCTAGTTGGTTGATCAGACAACATACATTGAAAGAAAGAGTACAGCTCGTTCAGTATTTAAACTGTGGAAAGACACGAGTAAAACACCTTTACTTTGACAGTACCTACTATGGCTGCACGATGTGTTGTTTAAGCATTGATATCGCAATGTACGAATCCACGATAGTCACATCCCAGGATGTGCGATGTAGGCTGTCGTAGTTGATCTGTAGTCCAGCTGCTCCCCAGCCCTTGACGAATGTGATTCGCAGATTACTTGCAATGCTTAACCATCATAGAGTTAAATTTTTGATAGGGCAGAGAGTAGAGGTCGACCGATGTATCGGTCTTCCGATATATCGGGCCGATATTTGTCATTATTTAATATATAACGATCAATTAATAACCGTAATGCTGCAAAATGCGTCTGCAGCATTATTATTAGGCCTATGTGCAAACGCCACTTGGAAAAAAGGTTTTCTCACCCAAACTAAAGGGGTTTTAGTCTGAATAAAATGCTAGTAGCAGGACTGTAAAATTAATAGATGTGATTACGATCATTTGATGAAATGAAGAGAGCGCACCATACGTTGGAGATAATTTTACTTTGTTGACTGTTTCTCGTCAAGTAGACCGCTGAATGCGCCTATTTAAATGGTTTCGTGGTGCTTGTTGTTGTATTTTAAAACGCAACTGCAAGGTTTTCAAATTACACTATAGTAGTGGTGCAACGGATCATCATTGATTCGTGATCCGTTCTGATCAATATCTTCGGTTTGGCACACACTTGCCCCGCGGATTGCTTTATGAAAAAAAAATTTTGCTCATGTTCAGTCCACACTCAGTGGTCATGGCGAGCAGAGGAACGGAGGAGCTTGAACGCCCTGCACATTTTGGCTTCCCTGTCAGATATAATGATGAAGGATGAGGTTAGAGTGTAAAACCGTGACGGTGCATAGAGCCACGTTACGACATCGCGCAGAGACTTAAGCGAAAAGATTGTGCCAGATCTTTATGAACAGGAGAAGAAAAAAGTTGTGGATTAACTATCCCGAGCATCCTCTGTTGAGGTCACGACAGAAGGGTGGACGTCCAGGGGGACAGAGAGCTATGTGACAATATCTGCTCACTTTATCACAGCAGACTGGGAGATAAGAAAGTCCGGCTATTATGTTAAAAATATATTATGCCATGTGCACTTTAAGTTGATTTCATATATTTTAATTTAATAATTTAATGTTAATAAAAAAGACAAAACGTATGTTTATTTGTCTTGGCCTTTTTTTTTATTCTCTGCTGATCCGAAAAATGATCCGATCCATACGAGGACGAGCGAGCGCGGGTTTGACTAGATGTATTTGGAGGTTATTGATCACGTCTCGTTCTGCGCATATCCAAATGTTTCCATATTCGCAATGTATGTGAATGTTAAACTATTTTATATATATATATATATATAATGTAAACCATACGGAAAAGATCAATTCTCTTCACATAAGCAAAAACGTGCATAACAGCTGAGTGGTCCGGTATACGGTATATTTAAACTGACCAGTGTAACCTTTTATATGTTTGGTTGACTGTACTTTGTTTTAATAATGAACAGACTGCGATATAAGTTCGAAATTAGAATGCACTTTAGATGTTCTGTGTCATTTATAGCAAACACAAATGTTGCTGGTTGCTAGTGTGTTTGCAGCACTAGGCTACTGTTATTTATTTTGTATATATTTAATTTTTTTATTTTTCAGTTTAATTGATTTTTATTTCTAAAATTGTTTTTATTTCAATGTATATTTAAGTTTACATTTATGTTCCAACAAACTTGAGAAATTCTACTTGATAAATGCTCTAAAACTTTTATGTAAATGATTGACATATATATTACCTGTTTTATATATTTGAATACTTGGTCAGTTTATTGATTTATTTGGTTAACTTTGGATACATTTATTTTAATACCGTGCAGTGCACAAAATTAAGATTTGAGAGATGGTTCAAGTCAGTGCTCAATAAATGATAAGTTAAAAAATATTGTGCATCCACTTATTATTAGTGTGACATTTTAGCATGCAAATGAAGGGTGAAAACTTCAAGATATCGGGCCTAAAAATCATCAGCACATATCGAGAGAGAGAGAGAGAGAGAGAGAGAGAGACCCAGCCGCACGTTCACCGTCTTCAAACAACATGAGCGCTGTCTTGCTCTCTCTCCCTCGCGCATATTAATCAATTAACACGATGGTGTCGATGTTTAAATCATTTTAAATGAGAATGGAAGTGTGCTCACCCCATTTTTGTTTGTAAGAAATAAAATTGATTAGATTTCATATCGCAATATATATCGCAGAAAAATAAAATATCACAATGTAATTTTTTTCCCAATATCGTGCAGCCCTAGTACCTACTCTTCTTTGAAGAACTGGTCAAATTCAGTTTAGTTGGATGGCGGCCGTTTGTGGACTGCAGTCTTCAGGTCACTCCACAGATTTTCTTTTAGGTTTAAGTCTAGGCTCTGACTAGGCAATGCAAGGACTGTGTGCTTTTTTTATTTTGCTCCCTCCATTTTTCCTTTTCCATTTTGCCCTTGCTCCGAATGCATGCAAATGTTTTAAAAAGCTTGAATGTTTAAATCGGCAAGACTAAGAAACAAGTGCAAAAGGCCTGTATATCTTTTGGTCGTTTGATTTTCTACTTTAAAAATAAATAAAGAGAAATGAGAATTCTTATTCCATGTCGTTGTAGATCACATACAGTAAAATTAAAATGCCATTGAATAAAGTCATTTCTGTTTTGTAAATAACATGCAGGAGCCATAAAAATATATATATTTTCTTCTTAGCATTGAATTTGCAGTATAAATAAACTCTGCCCGCGCATCGTGTGGTATAGAAAGGCATAAAAGGGGTGTTTTAGCACCGCCCACACATTCAAAACAAATATTAAAGCATAACCCAATTTTTTACCCATGAACAAAAAATATGAAAAATCCAGCTCAATTTTCTTTTCCAAACGAAAATCAAATGACCAAAAGATACACGAACGATCAACTGTGATCCGTTTCACCCCTACAATTGAGTGAACAACGCAAATGTTTTTGTTGTTAATTCCAGCTTATTCTCGTTTAATTACTTGCATGATGAATTACTGGCAGTGTTGGGGTAGTTACTAGTTACTTCTGTAAATTGTAATGAGATTACTAGTTAATGCATTTGAAAAGTAACTTCACTACTCATTACTTTACTTTTTTTAGGGCCCTATAAAATCTGTTTTATTTTTTCTCAACTCCCTTTTAATGGTTACATTTAATTGTATTCATCAAAAAGCATGTCTAATTAATTTAATTCATGACCATTCAAAGATTACATGTTTAGGGCCGTATGAAATGTTTTATTTTTTCTTCACCATATGTTTTATTTTTTTAGCATGTGTAATTATTTAAATGCATAAAAACAACTTCATTTATTAAATTTTCTTAAAATAGCCTTATGAAATGTTTTTTTCCCGTCAGAAATTCTGTTGTGTATTTACATTTTTCTGGTTATCAAAATGAAGGCATAAAACATTCATTTAGATTGTCTTTTAAATATAAATTGCATTTCTTTTTTCTTCTTCTGAGAAATATATTTTCAATCCGAGTATGAACAACAAACACAAACTATGCAGCATATAGTAAAAACAACTGCACAAATTGTCTCCAACAATACTGTGCAAAAACAGTGCAAATGATTCACAAACTACATGCAAAATGAGTGAGAAATATTAAGAGTGCAACAGAAAAAACAAATAGTGCAACTATCTTTATAAACTGTATAATTATATAATGATTTACTTAGTATACATAATATAAATGATCGATCCGTTGGCTGTAATCTGTGTCAGAATCGATTTTACCGGGACATCGCCTAACGAACCAAGACATAAATTCCAGTGCTTTATCAGATATGTAAAACTGTTTCATCCTTGTTTTTGATTTGTTTTATGTCAAAGTACTCTGTCGAGTGTTTTTTGTGCTTTTTCGGAGAGTTTTCTCATGCAAATGTGTTATTGTGTGTTTGTATTCATGCACTCACAAGTCATGACAGACTTTACTTTCACTTAGTTTTCGTTCATGTTAAGTAGTAGCTCAAAAGACTACTTATTGGTTTAATATGGGAGAGTTTGAACCAATCTGGGCACGGGGGTGGGACTAAGCGTCACCAATCATTTCTGTTTGGCTCAGAGGAACGAAAGCATTGGTTTCTTCTGACGAATCAATGTTGTCAAAATGCGATGACGTAATCACGTACACTATGGTGCCTCTAAGCGCTAGGATCAATCGTTATCGGGAAACCTGGCACAGAACTTTACACACAGGCAAACACGGCATGTGTAACGCAGGAAAGCGCGTTCCTATAGTCTAGTAAAGTAGTGTAGTTACCAATATTATTAGTGTAATGCGTTACTTTACTTCGTTACCCAAAAAAGTAATATCGTTACTGTAATCCGTTACTTTGTAACTCGTTACCCCCAACACTGATTACTGGTAATAGTCCAATTACTAATAGGGCTACAGTGAAACAGGTTACAAGCAGCATATTAAACCGTGGACACGATTTATTAATTCGTTCCCTCATTTTAAGACAATTGTGCCGACTAAATCATAATTAGGGCCCGAGCACCGAGGTGCGAGGACCCTCTTGTATCTGCTTTGTTTTTTATTAGGGCCCGAGCACCGAGGTGCGAGGACCCTCTTGTATCTGCTTTGTTTATTATTAGGGCCCGAGCACCGAGGTGCGAGGACCCTCTTGTATCTGCTTTGTTTTTTATTAGGGCTCAAGCCCAAAGGGCGAGAGGCCTATTGTTTTCCTTAGGATTATTTTTTATTATTATTATTATTATTATTATTATTATTATTATTATTTTTTTCCAACGTCTCGGGGGCTTTTGGGGCCCTTAACGTGCTTAAAAAGTCTTGAAAATTGGCACACAGATTGGAACCTGCGGCCATTAGGGCCGGGCAGAGACTGATACACGGGCGTGGCACAGGGGCTCTACAGCGCCCCCTGGAATATGGAGGGCCATATATCATACATTCTTGCTCGTAGACGTATGAAACTCGGTACACATATAAATCTCATCAATCCAAACAACTTTTGTATTGCATATCATAGGCTCCGCCCAACAGGAAGTTGGCTATTTAGGGTTTAGTATTCAAATTTTTCGTCAAAGTTGTGGGGGCTTTTGGGGTCCTTAACATACTCAAAAACTCTTGAAAATTTGCGCACACTTTGGAATCTGTGGCCTTTAGGAGCCTGCAGAGGCTGGGACCCGGGCGTGGCACAGGGGCTCTACGGCGCCCCCTGGAACACAGTCAAAAATTTTGATGTATAGCTCACACATACTTGCACATATTCATATGAAACTCAGTACACATATAGATCTCATCGTGCCGAACAACTTTCGTATTGCATGTCATAGGCTCCACCCAACAGGAAGTCAGCTATTTAGAGTTATGTAAAAAGCGCATGCTCTGGAATTTGAAATACTTATCATAGGATTTTTTCTCGATTGCCGCCAAACTCGGTCAACATGATCTCAAGACACTGGGGATGAAAAATTGCCAGGGGATTTTTGATATCTCGAAAGGTTTGCTCGTGGCGAGGCGTTGAAATTATGGCGAGAAATTAGAAACAGGAAGTGTCTAATACCATCCACATACATTTCCTGATTTTAATCAAACTTCATCAGATTATTCGTTGTATGATGTCGATCGCATATATGTGACTATTAGGAGTCAAAGTTATAGCGCCACCAACTGGCAGAAGGAAGTGTGTCATTTTCAAAATGATTTGAATTCAGCATCTTATTATTACTCGATTTGCTTCAAACTTCATCAGAATAATGTTAAAACACAGCTGATATAAATCTGCAAGGGGGATATTGATATCTAAAAAATTGTTGCCGTGGCAACATGTCAAACTGGAATACTTCTCAGGTGATTTTGAGGCAAATAACATACTTAGAATTTCACAAAACTCTGAACACACATCAGTATTTCTGATAGGAACTTCAATTGTGAATGGATTTTGGATAGCTTGAATGGTTTTGCCGTGGTGATTTTTTTAAATGACCTTACAAAGGGAATCATTATTGTATTTTTAAATTGCAGCTTCCAAACACGTCAAATAATTTTTTCATACAGATGAAAAAGTCATTCTGAGGAAATATGCATAGTTTCACGACTTTACAACACTGTATGGATAACAGAAAATTAAAAAAACTGTCAGACATCTCATCTCATCTCACTCTGTCCCTCTGTTTGAGTATATGTGCTTCAGACTTCCATTGTCTGAGAGAAATAGCGCCCCTATAGGTTCAATTCCCGGACTTTTACTTTCACTTTTAAATCGGTTAAAAATACAAACAAATACTTAGATTTAATTCACACTGACAAGCTAAACCAACATATCTGATTATTACCGGTTCAGGGCTCATGGATAAATTATTTCTGGCCAGAGATACGTGAGAAATAGGAGAGATGAATCACCGCTGTGACCACGAGCGTCTGGAGTAAAGAGCTCAGAAAAAAACGAATTTATTCCTGTTTTAAAGCTTTTAAAAATAAATTATTACAGCGATATCACACAATCAACCAATTAGAACACACCAAGAGCTAAATTAAGATGTTTTTGAACTGTTTGTGTGAAAATGAAATATTTGCAGCTGCCTATCTGAAATCACCGCCTCCGATCAGCGCGTACAGTGTCCAGCTCAAAACAAACGAATTTATTCTTGTTTAAGAGCTTTTTTAAATAAAATATTACCACAAATGCACACAATAAACCCATTGTAACACAACAAGAGCTAAATGCAGGTGTTTGTGACCTGTTTAAGTGTGCAAGACTATTTGAAAGCGCGACTGGCAGAATAACATATCTCTCGAGCTGCAGGATTCTGGCTTTCGTCGTACGAACGAACACATAACGGACAAGATTATTTCAAAATACATAATAGCTTGGCGACTATAAACGAAAACAGCCACGTGAACATAAACTGGATCTACTGGATTTGAATATTAAAGTGACCACATTTACCACTTGTTTCTGTCTTCAATTTTAATCTATATAAAAAAGGAAACTCATTCGACTTGGCTGCTTTTTTAATGTAGCGTATTTATTTATTTATCTTTTTATACATTTTGTATAATTTCATAGTTTGTGTATTACAATTATAAAAACAAAAATAAAATTAGCCACTCACATAGAAATAGCTTAGGCCTTAACCTTTTTCTGACAGTTTTAGGGATTTTTAAAAATCCTAAAAAAACCTTATTTGTGCTGCAAATAATAATTTCAAACTCATTTGATACTGACCTATGACATCCTGTGACATTATATTTATTTTAATTTACATAATCTCATGGATGTAACAGTAAATCTGTTCAGCTCACAGATCAATACTAAGCTGTAATGCAAGCAGAACTTTCACAAATGCTTATGAGTCATTTAAGGATTTGATAACACTGTAAAATAATGTCTAATTTGTTAACATTAGCAAATTCATTGATAACACTTTATAATAACTGCACTCATTATTAAATAGTCAGTTCATGCTTTATAAAGCCTTGTCCCAATATCAATAGTCAGTAGTAAGCAGTTTATAAATACAGCTATAAATAGCTTGTCCTTGGTTTATAAGCACATTTATTAAAAATGAGAGTAAGTTATCTTCCTATGAAAAATAAAAGATAAAAATAAACAAACAACAACACAGATTGATACAGAACTCAGAAATTTTATTGTGGATTTATGATAAAGCCTGCAAATGAATTCATACTCCTCCTCATACTACTCCATACTCCTTTTTCAACATTATGCCTATATACTGAGATGTTAAATTGTGAATGGGTTTAGGATAGCTTAAATGGTGTTGCCATAGAGATTTATTAAAGTAACATAAAAAAATACAATAGTTATTTTACTATATCTTTACAATTTTTCATTCTAAATCTTCATAATTTTTTATATAAGTAGAAGTCCTCATTTGAAGGAAGCACAGTAAGTTTCATAGCTTTATCACTTTCAAGAGCCAGCATAAAATTAAAACTATCATAACATATAAATCAAGCTTGCAATTCTTAGTACCAATAATGGCCACCAGATGAAGCTATAGGATCACTTTTAAATAATTATTGTAGAAACAAGTATGATTTAAATCATTTATAGAAATCTTTCAAAGAAAAATAATATGAATTTTATGTATTTTACTGATAAAATGACCCTCACTTTATTAGAATAACAAGCCGAAGTATTGTGAACTGTATATTAAGAATAATTCTTCATAGGCTTTATGGACAGATACGTTTTGAGTGACTCTTGAAGGATCAGCACCACATCCTCTTTTACCACTGTTTAAAGAATGTATCTTACAGAACAGGTGCGGATGAATTTTGAATAGCTTGAATGGTTTTGTCGTGGTGATTTTTTTAAATAACAGTAAAAAAGTAACCAGTAAATGTCTTTTATTTTTTTAAGTACAGCTTCTAAACACTTCAAAAAAATGTACACATAGAATTTTTTACAGAACTGCCACTTTCCTGGAGTCTCAGAATTACAATGTGTCAGGTTCTGAGAAATCAAAGATTCCAAAAAATGATTTAATTAGAATACCATGAAGTATTGTGAAATACTATATATTAAGACTTTATATATAGGCTTTATGAACAGATTAGAGTGACTCGTGAAGGACCAGCACCACCTCCTCTTGTCTGATGGTTTGAGGAATATATCTTCCAGAATCCGGGATTAAGATTTAGGAGCTCATTTTTATTCCACCTCCTTTCCTGAAAGTCTGTCTTGCAGAACTGACTAAAAATTAATCTTCACATTAATTCCTAATTATTTTGCAATTATTTTTGTCAGTTTTTCTTGACCTGTTTTTTTTTTTTCTTCTTCTTTTCTGACCTCATGACCCAGTCAGCATTTTTGTACAATGGTCAAGTCTTAACTTATCCATTTCTGTATTGCATTTGTGTTTGATATTTCTCATGGGTATTTCATAATTTTCGACTTTGAGTTAAAACAGTTTGAGTTAAAACTCTTTTTTAGTGCATTTCATCTGTAAAAGAAAACATGCCTAATAATTCTGCACATGAATATAAGGAGTTTTTCTCTTCCAGCTTTCCTGGACTATTGTATAGCACTCATAAATGATTAAATAAAAAATAATGGTAGTTATTAAGATTGATATGGTTTGGGATTGGTAAAATGTGCTTGGAAAAAAATCACAATAAAACAATGTTTTAATGTTTAAGTTTGGAATATTAACTGACATGAATGAATGCTATATAAATATTGTTCATGTTAACATAATGTTTATAAATGAAATCTTATCGTAAAGTGTTACTAAAGTTATATATATATATATATTGTTCTGTGAATGTGATTTTAAAGTCTAGATGATTCGGATTAACCCTTTAACCGCCATATCCTTTAAAACCTCACTGCCAGAGGGATATTGTGAATGCATGTGCCCGCTGGACACAGTTTACCTGATGCCACCGGGGTGGCGATGGCATTGGTGGCTTGAGCCCGCCATCGCTGCTTGCAGCTATATTTATTAGGGCTCAAGCCTGGAGGGCGAGAGCCCTATTGTTTTCCTTAGGATTATTTTTTTTATTTTTTTTTTTTATTCTTCTAATTTTTTTCTAAGGTTTCGGGGGCTTTTGGTGCCCTTAACATGCTCAAAAACTCTTGAAAATTGGCACACACCTTGGAACCTGCGGCCATTAGGGCCGGGCAGAGTCTGATACAGGGGCGTGGCACAGGGGCTCTACAGCGCCCCCTGTAGTACCGAGGGCCATATATCATGCATACTTGCACGTATACATATGAAACTTGGTACATATATATAACTCATCAAACCAAACAACTTTCACACTGCATGTCATAAGCTCCGCCCAACAGGAAGTTGGCTATTTAGGGTTTTATGAAAAACACATGCTCTGGAATTTGATATACTCCTCTGAGAAACTCCACCCGTTCACCACAAAACTCGGTGAACACGATCTCAAGACATTGGGGATGCTAAATTGCGAAGAGATTTTTGATATCTCGAACGGTTTGCCCGTGGCGAGGCGTTGAAATTATGGCGAGAAATGAGAAACAGGAAATGTATAATAACATCCACATACATTTCCTGAATTTGATCAAACTTAATTTGTTTGTTCGTTGTATGATACCGATCGTATATATGTGACTATTAGGAGTCAACGTTATAGCGCCACCAACTGGCAGCAGGAAGTGAATCATTTTCAGAACGCTTTGAATTCAGCATCTTATTTTTACTTGATTTGCTTCAAACTTCATCAGAATAATGACAAAACACGGCCGAAGACAATCTGTCGTGGGGATATTTATATCTAATATAGTGTTGCCATGGCAGCGTGTCAAACTTGAATGTTCTGTTCTGGTGATTTTTAGGCAGATAACTAGCTCAGATTTACATGAAACTCGAAACAGATATCAGTATTAAAGATAGCTAGACCATGGCAAAAGCTTTTTAAAGGGCGTGGAAAAGGCACTCTATAGCGCCACCTTTTGTCAAAAGTGGGGGGATTAGTTTTAGCTACAGACACCAAACTTGGTACATAAATTGTTCTTATCAAGACGGACAACTTTCTAATTCGCAGTCATAAGCTACGACCAACAGGAAGTTGGCTATTTTGACTTGAATATGGATTTTTGGGAATTTTCTTTTGGGAATTAATGCATACTCCTCCCAGGGGAAGTACACTATACACACCAAACTTTGTCTACATTAAGAAAAACCATTGAGGAACTTAAATTGCGAACGGATTTTGGTTAGCTTGAACGGTTTTGTCGTGGTGAATTTTTGAAATGGCAGTAAAAAGGGAAACATTAATTGTCTTGTATGTTTAAATTGCAGCTTCCAAACACTTCAAAGCATTTTTTCATACAAAGATCAAATCATTCTGAGGAAATATGCATAGTTTCACGACTTTACAACACTGTATGGATAAAAGAAAATTAAAAAACTGTCAGACTTCTCAACTGACATGATCTCACTCTGGCCACCCTGTCTGTGTGAGGGAAGGGAGGGGGAGAGGGAGGGGGAGTGTGAGGGGGTTGGTGACTGTGACAGTGTGTGTGGACTGTAGGGAGGGGCTGTCTGGCAGAGAGAGAGAGAGAGAGACCTAATCATCCCTTTAATAATCAGGGGAAAAAAAATCTATATTTTAAATTGTTATTGTTTTTGTTGTTGCTAATGGTGGTGTTTTTTCCTTTCATTACAGGTTAAGAAATCTCTTAGGCCTTATCCTTTTCTGACAGTTTTAGGGATTTAAAAACATCCTAAGAACCCTAATTTGTGCTGCAAATAATAATTTCAAACTCATTTGATACTGACCTATGACAACCTGTGACGTGACATGACATTTATTAATCTCATGGATGTAACAGTAAAACTCTTCAACTGACAGATAAAGCTGCAATGCAAGCAAAACTATTTCACAAATGCTTATAGGTCATTAAAATCATTACAAAACACTAATACATTATTTAAGGATTTGTTAACACTGTAAAATAATGTCTAATTTGTTAACATTAGTATATGCAATGGTAACACTTTATAATAATTGCACTCATTAGCTAAGCATTAGTAAATAGTTCATGATTATAAAGCCTTTTCCCTTAATAATAGTCATTATTAAGCAGTAATACATCCATAAATAAATTGTTCTTGGTTTAAAAGCACATATATTACAAAGGAGATTAAAGTCTCAGTTGTCTTATAAAATAAATAAATAAACACAACCCAGTTTGATTCAGAATTCAGAAATATTTATTTCAAGATGCAATAAAAGGAAACTGTACACTTGAATAGCTTTTATGCGATTCTTGAAGGATTAGCATCACCTCCTCTTGTAAGATGGTTTGAGGAATATATCTTCGAGATTGTACCGCTGCTCCCTATATGCATAGTATGCAGTCTTCTTAGGGCACCAACTCCCAGAGGGGGCACCATCCCAGTTGCTAAAAAAAAAACAAAAAAAAAACATGCGCCATTCTCCCATCCGCGCTCGCGACCGCTCACACCTCATGTTTGCGGCTGAATGTTCGTAATTGATGGATGGACATCTATGCCTGGGTATAGGACATCAGCAATCCGGCACAGAGAAAAGAAAACTAAAGAAAAAAAAACAGGCATAAAGTTGTCTTGACATTGGACATTCGAGAGTCTCAAATTTAGGGACCGTCTCTAAAGTTACATGTAATATTGTTACACTTTTCTAACGTCAGTAGCATTTGAAGAGAATGACTTACAGTCATAAAAACAACTGTAATTGTTCATCTAGGTGACAGCTATAATGCACAATTAAATTGAATGTTTGATATTTATTACAACAAACTGTAAGTCATATGTAAATTATGCTACTTTTTCACATGGGCTCAAATGCAAATTTGAAGCTCAATAGCATTTGAGAAGAAAGACTTGCAGTCATAAAACAATTGTAATGTGTTCATATAGGTGTCAGCTACAATGCACACCTTATACATTTTTTATAAATATTAAAATAAAGTGTTACTAAAGTTATATATATTGTTCTGTGTATGTGATTTCAAAGTCTAGATTGGTCGGATTAACCCTTTAACTGCCGCATCCCTTAAAACTTGATTGTCAGAGGGTTACTGTAAATGCTTATGCCCGCTGGGCACAGTTATCCTGATGCCACCGGGGTGGCGTTGCACTGATGGCTTGAGCCCGACATCGCTGCTTGCAGCTATATTTATTATTCTTCTTCTTCTTCTTCTCCCGAATGAATCGCATTTTTGAGGGCTTTAACATGCTCAAAAAGTCATGATACTTTGCACACGCGTCAAACCTGGTGAAAATTTTCGTCTGATATAGGATTCAGAAGAGGGTGTGGCAAAATGGCTCGACAGCGCCACCTATACCAAGAAAATCAACAGCCTTCCAGCTATGTTTCACGTACATGCAAGAAAATTGGCACACATATGTAACACACCAATACCTACAAAAAAGACTCTTGGAGCGAAATTGTAAACCCAACAGGAAGTCGGTTATTTTTAATATTATGAGCATATTTTGTGTAATTTTGGTCATTTCCATGTGTTGTATTTTAACGAACTCCTCCTAGAGAGTTCTTCAAATCAACACCAAATTTGGTATGCCTAATCTAAAGGCCTTTGCGATGTTAAATTGCGAAGATCTTGAGTTTTCGTCGAAGGGCGTGTCCGTGGCTGCCTGGCGAATTTCGATGATTCGCCATGAAAAATGAAGTTGCTATAACTCACACATACAATGTCCAATCTGCCCCAAACTTCACATGTTTGATGAGACTCTGAAGCTGAAAAGATTGACATGCCCATATTCAGTTATAGTCATAGCGCCACCTATTGGCAACAGGAAGTGACATATTTTACGCTGCGACGAACTACTCCTAGAAATGTTATGCCATCAATGTCTTTTTTGTGGTCAGTCTAGTCTAAAGGCCTGTGCGATGTTCAGTTGTGAAGATCTTGAGTTTTCGTTAAAAGGCATGTCCACGGCACCATGGCGAAGTTCGATGTCTCGCCATGGGAATAAAAGATGTTATAACTCAGGCATAAAATGTCCGATCTTCCCCAAACTTCACATGTGTGATAAGAGTCCTGACCTGAACAGATCTGAAGGCCAATATTCCACAGGGTGTGGCAGAATGGCTCGATAGCGCCACCTATACACTTTCAACGGAGTGCGCCTCGAGCTATGTTTCACGTACATGTACAAAAATTGGTACATACATGTAACTCACCAATATCTACAAAAAAGTCTCTTGATACGAAATCCGAATCCAAACAGAAGGTCGGTTATTTTGAATTTTCCCTGCAAAACTGGTGTTGTTTTTGCCATTTTCAGGGGTTGTACTTTAACGTACTCCTCCTAGAGATTTATTCAGATCAACACCAAACTTAGTCAGTGTAATCTAAAGCCATTTGCGATGTTAAATTGCGAAGGAATTGAGGTTTCTTTAAAGGGCGTGTCCATGGCGGCCTGACAAATTTCGATGTTTCGCCATGAAAAAGGAAGTTGCTGTAACTCAGACATACAATGTCCAATCTGCCCCAAACTTCACATGTTAGATGAGACTCTTGACCTGAACAGATCTACATGCCCATATTCAGTTATAGTCATAGCGCCACCTATTGGCAACAGGAAGTGACATATTTTACACTGTGACAGATTATTTCTAGAAATTTTATGACATCAATGTCTTTTTTGTGGTCAGTCTAATCTAAAGACCTGTGTGATGTTTAGTTGTGAAGATCTTGATTTTTTGTTAAAAGGCGTGTCCATGGCGCCGTGACGAAGTTCGATGTCTCGTCATGGGAATAAAAGATGTTAAAACTCAGGCATAAAGTGTCCGATCTTGCCCAAACTTCACATGTGGGATAAGGGTCCTGGCCTGAACAGATCTGAAGGCCAATATTCCAGAGGGTGTGGCAAAATGGCTCGATAGCGCCACCTATAAACTTTCAACGGAGTGCATATGCACATTCAGTGGAGTGCTCCTCGAGCTATTTTTCACGTAGATGTACAAAAATCAGTACACACATGTAACACACCAATATCTACAAAAAAGCCTCTTGGTACGAAATCCGAATCCCAACAGGAAGTCGGTTATTTAGAATTTTCTCTGCAAAATTGGCGCTGTTTTTGACATTTTCAGGGGTTGTACTTTAACGAACTCCTCCTAGAGATTTATTCAGATCTACAGCAAGCTTGGTCAATTAAATCTAAAGGCCTTTACGATGTTAAATTGCGAAGATCTTGAGGTTTCGTTAAAGGGCGTGTCCATGGCGGCCTGTCAAATTTCGATGTTTCGCCATGAAAAAGAAGTTCCTGTAACTCAGTCATACAATGTCCAATCTGCCCCAAACTTCACATGTTAGATAAGACTTCTGCCCTTAACAGATCTACATGCCCATATTCAGTTATAGTCATAGTGCCACCTGCTGGCAACAGGAAGTGACATGTTTTACGCTGCGACAAACTACTCCTAGAAATAGTATGACATTAATGTTTTTTTTTTTTTTGTGGTCAGTCTAATCTAAAGACCTGTGCAATGCTAAATTATGGAGATCTTGTTTTTTTTTTTTAAAAGGCGTGTCCATGGCGCCATGACAAAATTTGTTGTCTCGCCACAGTAAAGGAAGTTGTTGTAACTCAGGCATAAAATGTTGGAACTTCCCCAAACTTCACATGTTCGATAAGAGTCCTGCCCTGAACACAACTGAAGGCCAATATTCCATTATAATGATAGCGCCACCTGCTGGCAACAGGAAGATTGGCACATATATGGAATAACTTTGATATATTCCACTTATATTTATGAGTTTAAATGCATGTTTCTCACCGCTCACCTATTTACTAAAGCCACTCGCTTCCGGTGAGCCCGGGTGCGAGGGCCCGTTCATCGCTGCTTGCAGCTTTAATTATTATTATTATTAGGGCCCGAGCACCGAGGTGCGAGGACCCTCTTGTATCTGCTTTGTTTTTTAGGGCCCGAGCACCGATGGTGTGAGGACCCTCTTGGAATTGCTCCGTTTATTATTATTATTATTATTATTATTATTATTATTATTATTATTATTATTATTCTTCTTCTCCAAAATGAATCGCATTTTTGAGGGCCTAAACATGCTCGAAAAAGTCATGAAACTTTGCACACACCTCAGAACTGGCGAAAATTTACGTCTGATATGGGTTTCAGAAGTGGGTGTGGCAAAATGGCTCAACAGCGCCACCTATACACGTTCAACGGTGTGCGCCTCGAGCTATGTTTCATGTACATGTATGAAAATCGGTATACACATGTAACTCTCCAATACCTACAAAAAAGTCTCTTGGAGCAAAATCCGAAACCCAACAGGAAGTCGGTTATTACTAATATTATGAGCAAATTTTGTGTCATTTTTTGTCATTTCCATGCGTTGTATTTTAACGAACTCCTCCTAGAGATTCATTCAGATCAACACAAAATTTGGTATGCCTAATCTGAAGACCTTTGCGATGTTAAATTGCGAAGCTTTTGAGTTTTCGTTAATGGGCGTGTCCGTGGCGGCCTGGCGAATTTCGATGATTCGCCATGAAACAGGAAGTTGCTATAACTCAGACATACAATGACCAATCTGCCCCAAACTTCACATGTTTGATGAGACTCCTGACCTGAACAGATTGACATGCCCATATTCAGTTATAGTCATAGCGCCACCTATTGGCAACAGGAAGTGACATATTTTACACTGCGATGAACTACTCCTAGAAATTTTATGACATCAATGTATTTTTTGTGGTCAGTCTAATCTAAAGCCCTGTGCGATGTTAAATTGTGAAGATCTTGAGTTTTCGTTAAAAGGCGTGTCCATGGCGCCGTCACGAAGTTCGATGTCTCGCCATGGGAATAAAAGATGTTATAACTCAGGCATAAAATGTCCGATCTTCCCCAAACTTCACATGTGTGATAAGAGTCCTGGCCTGAACACATCTGAAGGCCAAATTCCATCAGGTGTGGCAAAATGGCTCGATAGCGCCACCTATACACTTTCAACAGAGTGCGCCTCGAGCTATGTTTCACGTACATGTACAAAAATTGGTACACACATGTAACACACCAATACCTACAAAAAAGTCTCTTGGTACGAAATCCGAATCCCAACAGGAAGTCGGTTATTTAGAATTTTCTCTGCAATATTGGCGTTGTTCTTGCCATTTTCAGGGGTTGTACTTTAACGAACTCCTCCTAGAGATTTATTCAGATCAACACCAAACCTGGTCAGTGTAATCTTAAGCCCTTTGCGATGTTAAATTGCGAAGATCTTTAGATTTCGTTAAAGGGCGTGTCCATGGTGGCCTGACAAATTTCGATGTTTCGCCATGAAAAAGGAAGTTGCTGTAACTCAGACATACAATGTCCAATCTGCGCCAAACTTCACATGTTAGTTAAGACTTCTGCCCTTAACAGATCTACATGCACATATTCAGTTATAGTAATAGCGCCACCTGCTGGCAACAGGAAGTGACATGTTTTAGGCTGCGACAAACTACTCCTATAATTTTTTTGAGATTAACATATATTTTGTGGTCAGTCTAATCTAAACGCCTGTGCAATGTTAACTTTTGGAGATCTTGAGTTTTTGTTAAAGGGTGTTTCCATGGCGCCATGACAAAATTTGATGTCTTGCCACAGCAAGAGAAGTTGTTGTAACTCAAGCATAAATGTTCAATCTTCCCAAACTTCACATGTTTGATAAAAGTCCTGGCCTGAACACATCTGAAGGCCAATATTCCATTATAATGATAGCGCCACCTGCTGGCAACAGGAAGATTGGCACATATATGGGATATACTTTGACATATTCAACTTATATTTAGGACATTAAATGCATATTTCTCAACGTTCACCTTTTTACTAAAGCCACACGATGGCGGTGAGCCCGGGTGCGAGGGCCCGTTCATCGCTGCTTGCAGCTTTAATTATTATTATTATTCTTCTTCTTCTTCTTCTTCTCCCGAATGAATCGCATTTTTGAGGGCTTTAAACATGCTCAAAAAGTCATGAAACTTTGCACACTCGTCAACCTGGTGAAAATTTTCGTCTGATATAGGATTCAGAAGAGGGTGTGGCAAAATGGCTCGACAGCGCCACCTATACCAAGAAATCAACAAGCCTTCCAGCTATGTTTCCACGTACATGCACGAAAATTGGCACACATATGTAACACACCAATACCTACAAAAAGACTCTTGGAGCGAAATTCTAACCCAACAGGAAGTCGGTTATTTTTAATATTATGAGCATATTTTGTTGTAATTTTGGTCATTTCCATGTGTTGTATTTTAACGAACTCCTCCTAGAGAGTTCTTCAAATCAACACCAAATTTGGTATGCCTAATCTAAAGGCCTTTGCGATGTAAAATTGCGAAGATCCTGACTTTTCGTTGAAGGGCGTGTCCGTGGCGGC
>NC_039247.1:18739438-18828027 GCF_003368295.1 Carassius auratus | reverse complement strand
TCAGTCTTCAACATGGTCCCAATATGTAGGTGTGATTTAGACATCAGTGTGTGTGTGTGTGTAGCTCAGGACTCAGTCTTCAACATGGTCCCAATATGTAGGTGTGATTTAGACATCAGTGTGTGTGTGTGTGTGTAGCTCAGGACTCAGTCTCAACATGGTCCCAATATGTAGGTGTGATTTAGACATCAGTGTGTGTGTGTGTGTAGCTCAGGACTCAGTCTTCAACATGGTCCCAATATGTAGGTGTGATTTAGACATCAGTGTGTGTGTGTGTAGCTCAGGACTCAGTCTTCAACATGGTCCCAATATGTAGGTGTGATTTAGACATCAGTGTGTGTGTGTGTGTAGCTCAGGACTCAGTCTTCAACATGGTCCCAATATATAGCCCCTTTTTGTGTACACTCAGCTCATTTCGGCAAATACTACGGGTAAAGTGTTCTGGCAATTGTTCACGGGGTCACTAAGTTTTTGCACTTTCACACTGCCAGTGATTACCTGGGATATGTGCGTGCTTTCAGACACAACCGTAAAGGCCCTGTAACGACACGTGACATCAGGGCGTGACGTGTAATGTACGAGTCAAAAACGTTAGGCATGTTATACTTTCACTGAAGCAAGCGAACGATCTCGGCGTCAGCGCGGCAAGTGAGGAACTAACTGATCTCTGCTTCATTACAGTTTGCACATATTTTTTCGTCCGAACGTTGATCTTCCTTCAAAACACCTGGTAAAAGAGTCACACGATAACGTGCATCATCACTACAACACGGCATTAGATCTGGCTTTTGTTCACACATCGCTCGTCCCGGGATTGAACCCGGCAATGTTACTAGGTCCCCGACCCGGGTTTAATGCCGGAATCAATCCCAGGACGTGATTGCTTTCACACAGAAGGCGACCCAGCAATGTTCCGACAATTTTCCGGGTCCAACGTGCATGTGAAAGGGGCTTATGTAGGTGTGATTTAGACATCGGTGTGTTTGTGTGTAGCTTCACACTGCATGCGTGAGCGGCGCGTGAGCATAACTACAGTGTCACTGCAGCTACAGAGTATTCAAACTGGAAGCGTTTGTACAGCATCACAGCAGTAGCTCCAAAGCTGCATATTTCTCTACAAAAGACAACTATAAATTTGTCTTTAGAGGTTTGTCAGATCATAAACTTTTTTGAAGTCTTGAAAGTTTGTTAAAAACGGGGAATTGCATGTAAATGGTAAACAACGAAAACAGCTCCTGTTCTTTCAGTCAGACAAATACACAACATGCAGTTTAAAACGTTTTTTTTAATTTATTTTTTTATTTTAAACATACTGGAGGCAGGGTGTAGACTAATGTTAATGTGTTTTCGCACTGATGGATGAAGGGTGTAGACTAATGTAAACGTGTGTCACGCTGCTGGAGGTGGGGTGTAGACTAATGTAAATGTGTGTCGTGCTGCTGGAGGTGGGGTGTAGACTAATGTAAATGTGTGTCGCGCTGCTGGAGGTGGGGTGTAGACTAATGTAAATGTGTGTCGCGCTGATGGAGGTGGGGTGTAGTCTAATGTAAATGTGTGTCGCGCTGCTGGAGGTGGGGTGTAGACTAATGTAAATGTGTGTCATGCTGATGGATGAAGGGTGGTAGTCTAATGTAAATGTGTGTCGCGCTGCTGGAGGTGGGGTGTAGACTAATGTAAATGTGTGTCACGCTGATGGAGGTGTGGTGTAGACTAATGTAAATGTGTTTTGCGCTGATGGAGGTGGGGTGTAGACTAATGTAAATGTGTGCTGTGCTGATGGAGGTGGGGTGTAGTCTAATGTAAACGTGTGTCACGCTGATGGAGGTGGGGTGTAGACTAATGTAAATGTGTGTCCGTGCTGATGGATGAAGGGTGTAGACTAATGTAAATGTGTGTCGTGCTGATGGATGAAGTGTGTAGACTAATGTAACGTGTGTCGCGCTGATGGAGGTGGGGTGTAGACTAATGTAAATGTGTGTCGCGCTGATGGAGGTGGGGTGTAGACTAATGTAAATGTGTGTCGTGCTGATGGATGAAGGGTGTAGACTAATGTAAACGTGTGTCGCGCTGATGGAGGTGGGGTGTAGACTAATGTAAATGTGTGTCGCGCTGCTGGAGGTGGGGTGTAGTCTAATGTAAATGTGTGTCGCGCTGCTGGAGGTGGGGTGTAGTCTAATGTAAACGTGTCGCGCTGATGGAGGTGGGGTGTAGACTAATGTAAACGTGTGTCGCGCTGATGGAGGTGGGGTGTAGACTAATGTAAACGTGTGTCGCGCTGATGGAGGTGGGGTGTAGACTAATGTAAACGTGTGTCGCGCTGATGGAGGTGGGGTGTAGACTAATGTAAACGTGTGTCGCGCTGATGGAGGTGGGGTGTAGACTAATGTAAACGTGTGTCGCGCTGATGGAGGTGGGGTGTAGACTAATGTAAATGTGTGTTGCGCTGATGGAGGTGGGGTGTAGACTAATGTAAACGTGTGTCGCGCTGCTGGATGAAGGGTGTAGACTAATGTAAATGTGTGTCGTGCTGATGGATGAAGGGTGTAGACTAATGTAAATGTGTGTCGTGCTGATGGATGAAGGGTGTAGACTAATGTAAACGTGTGTCGCGCTGATGGAGGTGGGGTGTAGACTAATGTAAATGTGTGTCGTGCTGATGGATGAAGGGTGTAGACTAATGTAAATGTGTGTTGTGCTGATGGATGAAGGGTGTAGACTAATGTAAACGTGTGTCGCGCTGATGGAGGTGGGGTGTAGACTAATGTAAATGTGTGTCGTGCTGATGGATGAAGGGTGTAGACTAATGTAAATGTGTGTTGTGCTGATGGATGAAGGGTGTAGACTAACGTAAACGTGTGTCGCGCTGATGGAGGTGGGGTGTAGACTAATGTAAATGTGTGTCGTGCTGATGGATGAAGGGTGTAGACTAATGTAAATGTGTGTTGTGCTGATGGATGAAGGGTGTAGACTAATGTAAACGTGTGTCGCGCTGATGGAGGTGGGGTGTAGACTAATGTAAATGTGTGTCGTGCTGATGGATGAAGGGTGTAGACTAATGTAAATGTGTGTTGTGCTGATGGATGAAGGGTGTAGACTAACGTAAACGTGTGTCGCGCTGATGGAGGTGGGGTGTAGACTAATGTAAATGTGTGTCGTGCTGATGGATGAAGGGTGTAGACTAATGTAAATGTGTGTTGTGCTGATGGATGAAGGGTGTAGACTAATGTAAACGTGTGTTGCGCTGATGGAGGTGGGGTGTAGACTAATGTAAATGTGTGTCGTGCTGATGGATGAAGGGTGTAGACTAATGTAAATGTGTGTTGTGCTGATGGATGAAGGGTGTAGACTAATGTAAACGTTTGTCACGCTGCTGGAGGTGGGGTGTAGTCTAATGTAAATGTGTGTCGTGCTGATGTAGGTGGGATGTAGACTAATGTAAACGTGTGTCACGCTGATGGAGGCGGGGTGTAGACTAATGTAAAAGTGTGTCGCGCTGCTCTAGGTGGGATGTAGACTAATGTAAACGTGTGTCACGCTGATGGAGGCGGGGTGTAGACTAATGTAAAAGTGTGTCGCGCTGCTCTAGGCGGGGTGTCGACTAATGTAAACGTGTTGTGATGCTCACGCATATCCCATAAACACAACAACTATGAAATGAAGAAGTGTAGGCAATCTAGGACAGGCACCAATGGTCAGAATATTATAGACAAAAGAATAAAGATTAGCAGCAGTTGAGAGTCAGGTATCATATTTGCAATACCAAAGAACCATTCCATTTCCATAATCAGTCCTTTATGGGAAGCATGAATGTCTCGTAGTCTAAAAACTTTAGCATGATGTGGAAAAAAAAATATTGGAGTCGGTATGTTACTTCATTTTATTAGTGTTAATTTATTTTATTAAACTGGATTAGGGCTGTAGCTATCGAATATTTTAGTAATCGAGTATTCTACCAAAAATTCAATCGATTAATCGAGTAATTGGATAAAATGTGTTTTTGCTTAATTAAAGTGTAATATTAATTATGCACGAGAAAATAAGACTCCTGGGTCTCTTAAAATGAACAACTAAGTTTCCTTTTTTAGAAAAAAAATATTTGTATTTTTTAAATGCATAGAATGCATTACATCAAAAAATAACATTTAATTATTACCCATTATTTCTCTGTCTGTACTTGTACTGTGAACAATGACAATAAAGTTGACAGATGAATTAAGTGCATTTAAGTGCCATTCAGTTGGGGTTTTAAATAAAGCATTTTCTGAGATGCACATAAAACATTCATTTAATTTATCTTTTAATTATTGAAAATTTACTTAACTTTTTGGTAAACAAAGGGGATTTACTATAATAAAAAAAAACATGGAAGAAATGTTGTGTGATTTAAAACTTAAAAAAAAAAAAAGTTTTATTTTTATTATTTTTTTTATTTATTTTTTTTTTAGTAGTAGGCTATGTACATTCTGCTGAACAACAGTCTTTAACCGCACTTTTATTTCGACGGGTTGGCGTACCTTTACAGTTCTGTGTATGTGATGTGACGCTAGTTTTACTCAAATCAAACGGTCAAATGCTCATGAAATGACTGTCAGAGCAGTTCTGGAGATGTTGTTCATGTGTTCACGTCTTATTTAGAGAGACAGCAGATGCTGAATTCACCGCGAGCTTCATGCGCTCTTCCGTGTGTTTAATGAATGAAGACGCGCTTCTGCTCAATTCATTAACACAGAACATGCAGGATTCATATTTAAACAGACTATTCCGGCTTAATATTTACAGATATTAGTCCATATCGTGATTTGATGTAAGTGCAATGACCTATTTTTGATGAATTCATTCAAAATTTGGCAAATTCCTTGCCATACTGCGTTAAACTGTAAAATTAGTTTTTATTACTGGATTCCGCGATTCCCTCCGCGTTTCCTGCATCGCGGAAGTCATAGGGCCCTAGTTGTGGTATGCCAGCTTTATCTTGCAATGGACACACGCCACGACGTTCTCTTTACGTTTTCCTGCACCCTCAAATCAAAACACTGCTGACTCATTGCAGTGTGCGATTCCGGACGCAGCGCTTGTGTCTCCTTCCGCTTTGTGGGTGATGTAATCGCATTGTCACATTAAAAAAAATCATTGCCAAAGAACCTGACGTGAGATTTAAAATAAATTAAAAGAGGCTTCGAGGCAGAGGAATTTGCCTCGATCATTTTTTGTAATCGAGTTACTCAATTTACTCGAGGAATCGTTTCAGCCCTAAACTGGATAAATCGTAACACCTTTTTATATTTTATGTGGTGTCATGATTTACTTTTGATAAAAAGGTTTATTATTGTATGTTCGTTTGGCATTTCATTTATTGTATACCCTTTAAATGTGCATATTGAAAGAACAGCAGCAGCAGAAAGAAGTATGGTGTAACATTTATTCGAAACACTTGTATTTGGTACTTGCTACCTTATATCTTTACTCTTTCCTTTGATTCTTTTCATGGCTTTGGAAAACTTTTCTCGGGTGTTTCTCTACATCAATTTTTGCATAACTCTGGGTCACCGACACCAAGCTTTGTTGCAATTACTTTCTAGGAATTAAATGCTTTCTCTGAATCTTTTAAAGGTCCCATTCTTCGTGTTCCCATGTTTTAAACTTTAGTTAGTGTGTAATGTTGTGAGAAACTCCTCTTTGTTCATAACCCCTCCTCTAGCCCCAGCTGGCCCGCTTTGGCCCAAGGTTTTCGTCGGGCCAAAAAACCCTGGCCGTTGGCCCAGAGGAAGCCCCGGCGAGGCACGATCAAGCCCCGGAAGTGACAGTGGAAACGCGACTGGCACTGGCACGCACTAGCACGCCCGCTTTAAGCTCGCCAGTGGAAACGCGGCTAATGTGTGTGTGTAGCTCAGGACTCAGTCTTCAACATGGTCCCAATATGTAGGTGTGATTTAGACATCAGTGTGTGTGTGTGTGTGTGCGCGTGTAGCTCAGGACTCAGTTTTCAACATGGTCCCAATATGTAGGTGTGATTTAGACATCAGTGTGTGTGTGTGTGTGTAGCTCAGGACTCAGTCTTCAACATGGTCCCAATATTTAGGTGTGATTTAGACATCAGTGTGTGTGTGTGTGTGTGCGCGTGTAGCTCAGGACTCAGTTTTCAACATGGTCCCAATATGTAGGTGTGATTTAGACATCAGTGTGTGTGTGTGTAGCTCAGGACTCAGTCTTCAACATGGTCCCAATACGTAGGTGTGATTTAGACATCAGTGTGTGTGTGTGTAGCTCAGGACTCAGTCTTCAACATGGTCCCAATATTTAGGTGTGATTTAGACATCAGTGTGTGTGTGTGTGTGTGTGCGCGTGTAGCTCAGGACTCAGTCTTCAACATGGTCCCAATATGTAGGTGTGATTTAGACATCAGTGTGTGTGTGTGTAGCTCAGGACTCAGTCTTCAACATGGTCCCAATATGTAGGTGTGATTTAGACATCAGTGTGTGTGTGTGTGTAGCTCAGGACTCAGTCTTCAACATGGTCCCAATATGTAGGTGTGATTTAGACATCAGTGTGTGTGTGTGTAGCTCAGGACTCAGTCTTCAACATGGTCCCAATATGTAGGTGTGATTTAGACATCAGTGTGTGTGTGTGTAGCTCAGGACTCAGTCTTCAACATGGTCCCAATATGTAGGTGTGATTTAGACATCAGTGTGTGTGTGTGTAGCTCAGGACTCAGTCTTCAACATGGTCCCAATATGTAGGTGTGATTTAGACATCAGTGTGTGTGTGTGTAGCTCAGGACTCAGTCTTCAACATGGTCCCAATACGTAGGTGTGATTTAGACATCAGTGTGTGTGTGTGTAGCTCAGGACTCAGTCTTCAACATGGTCCCAATATGTAGGTGTGATTTAGACATCAGTGTGTGTGTGTGTGTGTGCGCGTGTAGCTCAGGACTCAGTTTTCAACATGGTCCCAATATGTAGGTGTGATTTAGATATCAGTGTGTGTGTGTGTGTAGCTCAGGACTCAGTCTTCAACATGGTCCCAATATGTAGGTGTGATTTAGACATCAGTGTGTGTGTGTGTGTAGCTCAGGACTCAGTCTTCAACATGGTCCCAATATGTAGGTGTGATTTAGATATCAGTGTGTGTGTGTGTGTGTAGCTCAGGACTCAGTCTTCAACATGGTCCCAATATGTAGGTGTGATTTAGACATCAGTGTGTGTGTGTGTAGCTCAGGACTCAGTCTTCAACATGGTCCCAATATGTAGGTGTGATTTAGACATCAGTGTGTGTGTGTGTAGCTCAGGACTCAGTCTTCAACATGGTCCCAATATGTAGGTGTGATTTAGATATCAGTGTGTGTGTGTGTGTAGCTCAGGACTCAGTCTTCAACATGGTCCCAATATGTAGGTGTGATTTAGACATCAGTGTGTGTGTGTGTAGCTCAGGACTCAGTCTTCAACATGGTCCCAATATGTAGGTGTGATTTAGACATCAGTGTGTGTGTGTGTAGCTCAGGACTCAGTCTTCAACATGGTCCCAATATGTAGGTGTGATTTAGACATCAGTGTGTGTGTGTGTAGCTCAGGACTCAGTCTTCAACATGGTCCCAATATGTAGGTGTGATTTAGACATCAGTGTGTGTGTGTGTAGCTCAGGACTCAGAACACTGTTTTATGGGTTTTTGTTTTCTCTGGCTTTGACTGATTTGCCTTATTAAATGTAAATCCTAATTTTTTTTTTTAGGCACAAAAGTCAGTGTCAAAAAGAAGTGGTCGGAAGAAGAGGTTGGGGCAGTTGAAAAGCATTTGATGCATTTCATACGCAGCTGTCGAGTTCCTGGGAAGACGGACTGTGTCTCATGCCTGTTAGCTGAGCCTGAAGCACTGAAAAACAGAGACTGGTCTGCTATTAAGTTTTATATTAATAACAGAATTACTGCATTGAAAAGACAACAGAGTCGGTAGGACCGATTTTTTTTTTTTTTTTTATACATTTATACGCTGTTAAATCAATTTGAAGTTAAGGCTTTATGAAGTCCTCTTTGATTTTAAGCAAGAATTGTTAAAAACAAAAATTTGGGTAACACTTTATAATAATGTTCAGTTGTAAGTAATGTATAAGTGATTTAGTTATAATGAGGAACTAATAATTTACAAAACGACTTAACGTTCACAATGTTAAGATTTAAAAATCTTTTGGTAAGTTATCTGAAAAAATAGCATCTTAAAATAATAAAACAGATCCTTAGTAAAGGGCTAAGAAGTTATTAGCTAATATATTATTTATCACTTATCACAGCATTAAAGTACTCCATGTGTGTCAGAGAAGACATCTGTCTAACCCTCACCAGTGAGCACTTACATTGTAGTACACACTACAAAGTGTTCAGAACCTGTATGTAAACACATTAATAAATCATTTACAAAGCTTTCTGCGTCCCCTAATCTAAAGTGTACACTACTCATCAGTTGTAAATGTTTTGCAAACCTGCTGGTTACTGGTTGTGTGTGTATGCACTCCAGGGTGAACGATCTACAAATGATGAGTAAAACGTTTACAACTGATGAGTAGTGTACACTTTAGATTAGGGGACACAGAAAGCTTTGTAAATGATTTATTAATGTGTTTACATACAGGTTCTGAACACTTTGTAGTGTGTACTACAATGTAAGTGCTCACTGGTGAGGGTTAGACAGATGTCTTCTCTGACACACATGGAGTATTTTAATGCTGTGAGATAATAGTACAAAGTTGACATTTCAATGATTTATAATCAATTGATTCTGTATTAACTAGTAACTGAACTAGTAACTATTAAAGGGATAGTTCACACAAAGAAGAAAATTCTGTCATCATTTATTCACGCTCATGTCGTTCCAAACCTGTATGAGTTGCTTTCTTATGTTAAACATGAAGATATTTTGAAGATTGCGGGTAATTTTTAACATAAGAAAGCAACTCATACAGGTTTGGAATGGCATGAGCGTGAGTAAATGGTGACAGAATTTTCTTCTTTGTGTGAACCATCCCTTTTACCAGTTTGTAAGGATCTCTTTGATTAATTCATGATGCAATTTTTTTAAGATAACCTATGACAGATTTGTAAATCGTTAGCATATTATTTAATAACTTGTGAGTGTATAGAATGTTTTGTAAATTATTAGTTCATCATTATCTAATCATTTATAAATGACTTATAACTGAACATTATTATAAAGTTTTACCCAAAATTTTGTTAAGGCATCAGTTCCCGGGACGCCAGTTCCATTGCGTAACATTCAATGTTTTCACATGTTGTTTTTTTTATAATTTGTTTCTACAATTGGGATGCTGTTTCATAATAAATCATACTCCGCTGTCGAGTTCCTGGGATGATGAACTGTGTCTCATGCCTGTTGGCTGAACCTGAGGCACTGAAAAACAGTCATAGTTTTAAATTATCCTTTTAAATCAATTTAAATCAATAAATGAATTTAAGGCTTTATAATTGCCTCTTTGAGTTTAGCAAAAAAATGTAAAAACAACACTGAATGTTTTCACATGCTTGTTTGTGTCTGCGATTTAAGATGCAGTTTTATAATAAATGTTGCTTGTTGCTACAGCAATAAAACCATTCTTGTGAATTTGGTAGTAGATCTTTACTTCATGTTATAGGTTGCCCTTTGTTTCTTCTTTAGTGAGTGTATGGATAAGCACAATTTCTGCAAAACAAATAGATTTTTTAGAGGGTGGTTTATTTCAGCATGTTTAGAACTAAGAAATGCAGATCAAATGGACAGCTTGCAATGGCCACTTGTGAAAATTGTTTTATTGAGTTGTCTCCAGTAAAACTCTGTTCTTCACAGCAAAACAGTTTTTTTTTTAATCAGTATGATAATCTTGTACCAATATGTAGGTATGATTTAGACATCAGTGTATGTGTGTTTATATGTCCTGAAAGGTGATGAAATTAATATTTGTACTCATATGTAGGTTAAAAATCTGGTTGTGCAAAAATATGCTTTAAATTAAAATCTTAACAGATTACTGTCATAACAAAACCATTGGCAACCTAAAACTGTTTTCAGCTTGGCTCTAGCTGCTTTAAAAAGGCATGTCCCCATATGTGAGGTATTTTTTATATGTACCAGTTTTTCACAAAAACGCGTATGCGTGTGTGTGTGTGTGTATATATATATATATATATATATATATATATATATATATATATATATATATATATATATATATATATATATATATATATATATATATATATATATGCTTTAATATTTAAAAAAAAATACACTACTGTTCAAAGTTTTGGCAAAATATTTAGATGTTTTGGAAAGTCAATTATGCTCAAGACTGCATTTAATTTGAACAAAAATACAGTAAAAACTGAAATATTAAAAATTATATTACAATTTAAAAGATTGGTTTCCATTTTAAATGTTTTAAAAAGTAAAGCTGTTTTTTTTTCAGCAGCCATTACTCCATTATCAGTGTCACATGATATTCAGAAATCAATCTAATATGCCGATTTGCTGCTCAAGAAACATTTCAGATTTTTATCAGTGCTGAACACAGTTGGGCTGCTTAGTATTTTTGTACATGTCAATTTTTTCAGGATTCTTTGATGAATAGAAAGTTAATACAGCAGGAAGAGCATTTATTTAAAATGGAAATCTTTTGTAACATTACAAAATCTTAAATCTTTACGGTCACTTTTGAGCAATTAAATTCCTAAATGCTGAATAAAAGCAATAATTAGTATCAGAAACACAAACCTTATAGAGACCCAACTTAGCATGTACTTTAAGACCCCATCTGACCTTAAGTTTTCTTTTTTTTTTGGGGGCTGGGGGTTGAAACTTTAATTAGAAGGGTCAAACACCCCAAAGACTTACCATTGGCTACATATGTGATTTTACAGAGGAAGTTGTCTCTGGTGAGCTTTTCGTCTCCCTCTGGTGGGCTGATTAGCGTTTGACAGATCATGGCTACATTGATTTTGGCACGAATGCATCTAGAAGAAGGCTGGAGAAAACAAACAAACAAACAAACAAACAAAAACCTGTAAGACAGCTTTCTTATGCACAGCTTACCGTATATTGCTAATGTTGAACACTATGCCTTTATATGCTTCCATGTTTTTAATAACCTGTGCTTATGATATCAAACTGCATGAAGAGGCAACGTTTAACAAGATACTAACTGGATAGCCGTCATGATCCACTGAGAAGTTGCACACTAGCCAGGTGTCTGGATCATTCTCATTAGTGGAGAGAATTTTTTGCATAACCGATACATAAAGCACATCTCTCTGGGAAGCAGGCCACACCCTCTGCAACACAGAAGTGAGAAAAAAAAAAACATCTGAGACCTAAAGATTTCAGAAACAACCACCCATGATGCAATAGTGAATGCTATACCTTATGTGTCTGATGAATGAGGACCGCTTTATCTGAGAGTGTCTCAACCACTTTAAAGCTTTCAACAGTTGCTATAAATAAAAAAAATAAGGTGTTTTTACATATTTTTCCATGCCAGCATTTTCTTAAGTTTTCTCATTTCTCCTCTTGAATCATAGACATATTTTAAAACACACATCCTCAAAATATAACACTGGAATATCAAAAAGGCAAAACGATGTACTAAGGTCAACATACTTTCCCAGTCGTTCCGAAAAGCTGTGTCCCAAAAGTAGTGGCAGACCTCGTGACCTGTGACCCCTCTGACGGCATGAGTAGCTTTGAGAGGATCCAGAACGATGCCGTTCTCCTCCACTTCTCTCCTGTACACCTGCAAAAACAATTGCATTTAACTACCCGTCCCCACATTTTTGAATGGTAATGCATATAGATGAACGGAAATGTAGATATATACTTACAGGGAATTAAACCACAAAGTATAAAATATAGAGCCTAATTTTTTTTTAAATCTAAAATGGAAACTGGATTCCATAGAAACAGCTCAAAACAAATCTACTGCCTTTATCTACATCTGACCTTCATTTCCCCTTCTTCAACAACCAGCTGCCAGTTAGCATCTCCACCCACATCCTGCAAAGAGTAATTCATGTGGCTCTTGACCATCTCCTCAACCTGTGAACAAAACAAGTGTGACGTGTTGTACACCAGAAGAATCATATGTTCATCCACACTAGTGTGGTGTCAAATCTACCTGAGCACTGAACCGGTGCACGCCATCGGAGGAACTTACGAGGTCAATGGAGGAGGAGGAAGTTTGGCTGTGAGGCTGAACCAAAGAGACAAGGCAAGGGAAACAGAAGAAACTCAAAAATCTGATCATCGTCACACAGAGAATACACAAATCACACTTCAGCAGGAGGGACTGGAGGAGCAAAGGCTGTTTCACAAATGAAAAACTCTACAGATTTCACACAGCAAACACACAAAAAGCAGCAAATGTGCTTTGACAGTGTGAGACAGTAATAGTGGTCTGACTTACCTTAGTCAAGTATTTCTGAGTGCTGATGGAGAAATAGGTGTCTGGAGGGAGGGAGATCCGGCGAGATGCCCTGCTCCTTTCTGCCTGGGACTGCAAAACAGGACAGTCACATTTCTGTATGGACATAGGCATAAAATACAACTGAATTAGCTGTAAATATGCTGTAGATATAGTTCTTGACTAGTGTATCCCAATGAATGATAAATTAGCACCACATCAACCGCTAATAATGTTCAGTTTGTGTTTTTTCTGGTTTAGTTATGTTGTCTGCACTTTACATGCCCAGGTGGATTCTGACTGACTTGCAATGTTTTTTTATCATTCATCACCTGGACAAAAAAAAAAAAAAAAAGGATGAAAGTGATTTTATAGAGATAAAAAAAGATACCTCTTTGCTTGGTAGTTATTATGTGGTGTGAACCTCGCTATTAAAAAATAGTGAATAATTAATAGTCATTGTTCTTATCATAGTCATTGTAAACTGGCATTTATTGTGGTAAAAAAAAAAAAAAAAAACACGACGCCCAATCTGACAAACTAAATGACTTACTGAATTAAAATGACTAAAGCTCAATTTTAAATGTGCAGTTTCAATGTAAAATGCTTTTTTATGAACCAAAAACACTGTGGACTTTGTAACAAAAAGACATGTAGTAAAAGTTATCAAACTAGCCACATTTGTTTGGAGGACCTTGAAGGTGACAACAGCAACAGTGCATTAGTTCAATGTGTCAGAGCATGTTTGCTAACCGCTAAGCCACTCTGACCGCTTTGGTTTCCCCAGTGTTTCCACATAACTGCAAGCACACACATACACCCTCTGTATATATATTTACACTTCTTCAACAGACAAATTCATGGAAACTGAACAACTGTAACAAATGCAATGGCTGCTCAGCGTATAACAAATCACATGTCAAGATGCCTTACAAATACAAACACGTAAAGCATCAAGCTTCGCAAAAGTGTTAATTTCTTAGAAATAATAATGGCTGAATCATTACTTGCTCTTCGATCTGGTCATGTTTGTCCAACGCAGCTTCCACAGCATCAAAGAACTCGTCTTCATTGATCAGACTGTTTGGTCCTTCCTGCACAGAGAGAATATCTCAGTCTGTGTTGGACCAAAGATGGACAGGCCAGAGTGAGTTTAAAGGCTGTGGACGCACTTCATAGTCTGGTCCTCCATAATGAGGCTTCTTCTTCAGCTCGGTCAGTGCAGCTTTGCAGGAATCTTCAGCCCGTCTTCTCCTTTCAATGTTCTTATGGATGATAGAGGAATGTTACTTGTAGTTTTACAATATCCAAAATACATCACAAAGCACTCAAGAAAATATGAAATGGCTCATAATAATATATAATAAATCACTTTCATAATAAATATTTTCCCCTCCCTCTTAATTTGATTTCTTTATTTAGTAAATGATAAAGTTTTCTGGTATTTGGAAAAGAGCAATAGCATCAATCCTGCTTTCTCTGAAGTGGCCCAAGATTCTCATCACCAAACAGACGCCAGCATTCACAATTTTGAGAAGGGTAAGAAAAAAAAAGAAAAAAAAGAGAAATGTTTCTAAAACAACTCTTTTATACTAACCATGGCTGCATTTATTCGATTTATGTTGATTATTAAAAATAAAGCATTAAAAACACATACTGTTAGATCTTATTCATAACTGATTTCTATTCTAATATATTTTTGAAATGGAATATATTTTTAAAAGCTGAATTTTCAGCAGCCATTACTCCAGTCTTCAGTTTTACATGATCCTTCAGAAATCATTTTAATATCAATTTCTATAAACCTTTAACACGGAGAAAGAAATTATTGATTCTGCGACCTGCTAGTTGCCGAACGAAGCAACTTTACAAACAAATCTAAGAAAAACCTGTTTAGGATCCAACTAGAGAATCCGGAACAAAACTAATATGACACAGGAGCTCTGACAGCTTCACTATGATTCAACTTAAGCAAACACACCCATTTCAATTGTCTATCCCACTACACATGCCATCGTATCTTGCCTGTTTGAAAGGTCATTCATCTAAAAAGGTGGAGCCCACGTCACCCACCCGCTCCCTAGACCTACAGGAATAGAAAACTAGCTTGAATAGATTTCAGATTTCAGAAAGCCAACCTTCAAATCCCTCAATTTCTTTAAATAAACTCAGCTGAAGCAGAATCTTCAGCCACATTAAACCTTCGCTGAAAAGTGGTTTCTCAGTTGGCTGACTGAAAAGCTTTGGGTGTTGTAGATGAGTAATTGGTGCATAATTGTCTTACATTATAAATACGATCTGTTCTGAAATGGACAGGTGTGGTTTACCTTAGAGCACTGAAACACCTCTCTCTGTATCCCAAAAAAAAAAGACAATTACTGATAACAACCCCCGGCTTATGTGTCAACTGTCAAAAGGTGGTAATGTGACTCCACTAAACTAGCACAATTGAACGGCAATGGCTGAGCTCAAGTGAGAATTCAAACACTTACATTTACATAGCACATATGCATGACAAAATCACGTCAAGACTCAAGCAGCAAAAACCAGTGAACTTAATAAAAGCATGTCAAACCTACAGAGTAGAAGCTGCTGTGCGTACAGAGAGGAATCCAGTTTTCATTAGCACTCTGAAGAGATGGCTTCAACATTGAAGCACTGTACACTGTAGTCGTCCTCTAGAATCCAGCTAACATCACAACGCACAATTCAATTACTATGGTTTAGTCCCGTTGAAGGACTGTAAACGCCGTTCAAATCACACCCGTTCAGATTCTCTATGGCAGCTGGAATACAAGAAGCTACTTCCTGGCTCATGATATATCAGGGGGCTGGACTGGAGATGGAAAAACTGGTCGGGCAAGTGCAAGCAGAAGCTTCACACTAAGACACTAATGACGTGCGGCTTTGAAGATGTGCTGAGCTCCCACATAATGTGAAGTGGAATGTGAGAAATGCAAGGCTTCTGGAGACTACAGTAGATGCACTTTTGTTTTAATGGATGTGTCTTTGTGACTCATCTAATAATTAAGGTGTTATGTGAGAAGGTTATTGGTTATCTAAATAGTGCCCAGATTAAGCTTGTAAAAGAAGTGCAGAGCTGCTTGATGTTGAATACTTTATTTGCATCGAAACGCACTCAGTAGTTTCAATACTGCAGAAAAGTGTTTGATAGTTCCAAAACTAACAATATTTCCTGTAAAACTGGAATGGGGTAGTAAGAGATAATTCGGTTATCATTTACTAATTGTAATGTTGTTCCAAACCCGTTTGACTTTTCGTCTATATATGACGAAAGGAGAGATTCTAAAGAATGTTCACGCTGTTCTTTCTCATAGTGGACTACATTGAGGTCTGTATACAGGGCTAAGGTAAGGCTTCAGAGGACATGAAATATAATGTATGGACATCTTCTATGAGGACTTTTTGGAATTTTACCATCTGTGGTTTATTTTTTTTGTTTGTTTTTAAACAGCAGTAATGAAAAACAACAATTGACAACCTACTCACATCAACATAATTATGCATAAATATATAAAATTTTAATTTCTTTAAATGATGGCCATACTGGAGAGAGAGTCTGACTTGTGACCCAAAGGTCGCAGACTGGCAGGTTCGAGTCTCGGTAGTGGCAAGGATTGTAGGTGGGTGGGGGGTTGGGGGAAGTGAATGACCATCGCTCTCTTCTACCTTCAATACCAGGACTGAGGTGAGACACCTGAGCAAGGCACGGGTGCTGCAGCAAAAATAGCTGCTCACTGCTCCAGGTGTGTGTTCACTACTCACTGCTGTGTGTGTGTGTGTGTGTGTGTGTGTATTTGGATGGGTACAATGCAGAGCACAAATTCCACCTTTACTAGTTAATGCACCTTTCCACTGTCTACATTAGGATACGATGGTCACATTTCTCCCCCTTGTGGCAGTCGTACAGAACTTTCAAACTGGTCATGAAGCAACCGTGACCATCAGTTTATTCACCATGATTAATGTCTGAATATATCTACACAAAATAAAATGACCCCCAAAATAAAAACATAGTAGGTTTCATGGGGCTAATCAATGTACATAATGATTTAATTACAAAATGATTAAATAGCATTTACAGAATAACGTTAATGTGGGAAAATATTGGTTATTCTGACCTTGCGCTCATAGTTTTGATTAGAATAGGCTACATCACATCTGGTCAGCTGGACGCAGCTGGATGCTCACTAAGGCTGCATTTATTTAATTAAAAATATAGTAAAAACTGTAATATTGTGAAATATTATTATTTATTTATGCATTTAGCAGACACTTTTATCCAAAGCGACTTACAGTGCATTCAGGCTATAAATTTTTACAAATCATGTGTTCCCGGGGAATCGAACCCCCAAACTTTCGCCTGCTTGCTTGCTAGCGCAGTGCTCTACCAGTTGAGCTACAGGAACATTATTACATTTTAAAATGACTGTTTTCTATTTTAGTACATTTTAAAATGTAAAATGTATTCCTCTGAATTTTCAGCATCGATACTCCAGTCTTCAGTGTCACATGATCCTTCAGAAATCAACAAACATTTCTTATGATTATGTTGACAGCAGTTGTGCTGCCTAATATTCTTGTGAAAACAGATTTTTTTTTTTTTGAAGACAGCACTTACTTGAAATGGAAGTACTTTGTAACATTATAAATGCATTTAACTTTTCGTTCAACAAAGATGCAATTCATATATGTTTGAGAAGTAAATGATAACAGGACAATTTCCTTTTTTTTGGATGAAATACCCCTTTAATTTCTGCTGTACACTACCTTATCAAGTCGTCTTTGCCAGCTCTCCTCTCCTTTGACCAAAATGTCAATGCAGTGGGACAGTGTGGACAGGATTCCTGCTGTAGTAGCTTTAAACGTGATTGCTTCACCCTTGAAATCGATGCCTAATGGACCTTTGAGGCTGCCCACAGGAAATACTGAGGGAAAGCAAGTAAAATTAAGGTCAAATGGCAACAGTATTTAAACTTAGCTCTACTCTCTGAAGGAACTTCAGTTGCTTAATTAAAACTTATTTTAATATCAATAATCAAAGGATAAAAAATCTTCAGTCACAGACAGATATACAGGTGCTTCTCAATAAATTATTATGTCGTGGAAATGTTCATTTATTTCAGTAATTCAACTCAAATTGTGAAACTTGTGTGTTAAATAAATTCAATGCACACAAACTGAAGTAGTTTAAGTCTTTGATTTTTTTTTTTGTGTTCCAAAATCATCACAATTAAAAGAAACACTCTCAACAAATTAGAATTGAATTACTGATGAGAATTACTGAAATAAATTAATTTCTTCACGACATTCTAATTTATTGAGATGCACCTGTAAGTCATTTACGTACAACCAAAAGGGACATAATGAAAGATTTTGACCAGTATGGGAGTAAAAAGCACTTTTCAAATTGATGCTATGACTTACTGCAAGATGTGCAGTCTGCAGCATACTGACTGCATTTATAATATTGCAAATAAACATGTACAATGATCATATGGTATTTACCATGTATTCAGAAGATTTACAAAAAAAAATAAAAAATACTTTGCTTGACAGCTTTCAGACAGGATCACAGGTATTTGTGCATAATACACCTGTTGTTGAAATGATCAGAGTATGTTCTTATGAAAAAGCATTAAAAAAAAAAACTTCTCCTCACATTTCTCTTTGCTGCTATTGTTGTTGAGCAGATAATCTCCATCTGGCCTTAAGGTTGGAAAGTCTTCCTCATCCTCAGATACTGCCAAAACAAAACACAGCCTTTTTAGCAGAGATGAATCAGAAACCAAACAAAAATTCAAGCAATCTAATGTACACCAATCGATTTAAAGAGATAAAAATACAGTAATCATTTATTAATCCTCATGCCATTCCAAAACCAGACCTTTGTTTATCTTTAAAATACAAATTATTTGTAATATTCTCTGCCTGTATGTTGCCAAAACTTTCATGCATTAAAACATAAACGTAAAAATGTCAAATAAATCCATATGAATTAACTGAAGTCTTTTGAAGACACACGGTAGCTATATATGATGATCAGACTTATTTATTATTTTATACACTGTGATCAACACACAACAAGCATAGCTGTGCTTGGTGGCACACAACAACAAACCTCATTGGTACTTGTGAATTAAAATTACTTTTCCTCACCTTTGTCCCTGTGGAGTTCATCTTTACTGTCAGCATCTGCACAGTTGTCGAAATACTTCTGCAATGTGTCCACCTGCCTGCAAAGAATGTCCCGGAAAGTCTCCATCTCCGCTAGCTTTTCCCGCAGGCTGTATCCCTTCTGTTCATCAGTTTGCAAATATACATTCAATTGTTATTAAAACAGAAATGACATCTCCAGTGAGAAGACATTTGGCTGCATGAAATGTAGCAGGGTTTGAGCTCTGGACCTGGAGGCAGAGGCTGTCTCACCTTGCAGGAGGATGCAGAGGCGGTGGAGAGGATGCTGGCGGCAGAGGTGAGGGACAGTTGAGAGCCATGGCGACGTAAACTGTTCTCAGACCCGTAGCCTGACTCAGTCTGCACTCAAATACAGCACAAAGAAAAAGAGCCAGTTAAGTAGCTTCTCATCTGTTCACAAGAAGAAAATTCAATTGGACCATTGGGCAGTGAGATGTCATGGTACAGTGAAAACGGTCTGAACTGAGCATTTCTGACACTTGAAAATAAATATTTATTTGACTGACCCTAAACTTTAGAAAAATAGTCTGATTCAATATCATAAAACCCCAATTCAAATTACTATGAACAATCTCAGTGTTAGGTTACATTCACATGTGCAAATGCAAACAATCTCTGATCTACACTAATGAACCCACCTCTTTAAATGACTAATAAGATATAAAGATAGGATGAACACAAGGGAACAAAATTACTGTAGCAAGGTTTTTTTTAACTGTAACAGTTCTCTCTGTGGATACTCCAAGAATTCCCAGTTCTCTTGTAGACTACTTCACAAGCACATGGTGGAGCAGGAATGAATCGGAAGACGAGTTTGTTTCCGTTCTTAGCTTTAAAATGAAAGCCATTAGGGTTCACACTGATGTGAATAAATTATGTGAGGCAGTATAAAGCCAGAGAGATTGCGGGTGGGTCTGCAAAGCATGTGGAGGAGAGAAAGAGAGTGATGGCAAACCATACAGAAACTGAAACTCCCACAGCTGCCCCACACACACACACACACACACACACACACACTACACTCACCTAACTTCAATAAGATATAAAAAAAAAAATCCGAAATCCTCTGCCACCACTTCAGCTTCATCTAATCCAGCAGAGTGCAAGTGAAAGTGAGAGCGTGTGTTAAAGGAGTCGTATGTTGAGTGTGTTACATCAGATGCTGCTGGGGGTGTGCTCTCATCTCCGTCTCGTGCCGTACTCCTTTAGCTCAGCGCTCATCTTGAAGTGGAAAAATTCACTCTTGAATCGCAACATCACTCAAAACTTCTGAATTGCTGATCCAATCAAGATCTTATTTTTGGTTCAGAGGTCTTCTTGCATTACAGGGCTTTCAAAGCAGCCTCTTTAGTTGACTGAATATACTCATGAATTATTCATGCAGCTGGACGACTGCGAGAGGAAAATGCCCATCCACCCCACGCATGCGTACACAGAGGAGATCACCTCAGCAAACCAAGTGTTGCGATAAACAACGCTGACCTGAGCGCCAACAGCCCATCTACTGCACTCTTCTGTTGGAGGGATTGGTGATTCTAATAGTATTTTTAGATGTGAAGCCGTACAGAGCAGAAACAAGAGGCAGGTCGAAACAACAGCTCAGTTTGCGTTTATATAAGAGAATGTTGGGAGATAGGCATAGATACACTGATATATTTATGTGGTACTAACTACAGTATAAGCATACCACATATATATAACTATGTGAGTCATCGACAAAATCTTTGACATTAATTTGCTGTACGTAGAACTTGTGGTAACATGAGCTTTTTGAGTACATGTAAAATTACATTTCATAAATAATTTTTGTCTTATTTGTTAAAATCATTCCTGTTGCAGGGAGATGACAAACAATTTCCGAAAATAAAAGTGAACAGGGACTAAGACAGCAAAGCTCTAAAAATAAAGTAAATGAACACACCCATACAAGTTATTTATTATATTACAAGCTGTATTAAGCCATATCACGGATAGACTACAATAAAAGTGAAGCTGTTATTTCCTACAAAAGTTTCCCCAGCATAATGTGACCAAGTCTGAAAATCTGATTGTGAACATTTCAGTTTTGTCCTCTAGAAGAATTGGAACATAGAACACAATTCATATCGACCATTTTTTGAAAGCTTTAATTTGTTTTTCTGTCTTGTTTATCTTCTTTTTTCCAAACACCAGCTGTGTAGAAACAGCTCCACTCCTTTTACTGAGTTCAGCTCTACTCGCACATGCGAGAGTCATTCAGATCAGCACATTCCTCAGGACCCTCCCTTTGTATATCTCTCTTAAGACATGATGCGTCACTGCAAACCACTGCCAGACAACACTTGCACAATAAATCTCTCGCTTCTCATGCAAACGAATCTTAGCCAGCATGTCACTCAGAAAGTTTTTCCAGGACATCCGCACGTCCCCGCTGAACATGGAAAAAGCAGTATGTCAAATGAGTCATGACAGAGTAAGCAAACAGGTATTACGGTATTACAATTATTTCTGCAGTTTCTGTTAGTATGTCATAGGTCAAAGGACAAAGCCAACATGGCAGGTGCAGCATGTACAGGAATAAATTAAACCGGGGTCAATAACATACAAAAAAAAAAATAATAATAATAATAATAAGATTAAATATAGTTTATTTAAACTAGTTCTTAGAAGTTTATTCCTGTAGTAGGGCTTATTTGTTTTTGAAAAATAAATGACTAAAATAATGATTCAAGTAGTAAATATTAAGTGGAACTTTATAAATGATTTACTTTTTATCTTGAATACAAGTGTTCACAATTTGATCATTACCAAAATATTTTAAGTGTTTTTAAGGTAAATAGTATTCTTTTTTTTTTAAATATTTCTCATTAATTATTAATTTTTAAACCCTTAAATTTAATTTTTAGGGAGTCAAGCTTTTCAAGAATTTCATGAGGATTTTTTTCTTCATTATTAAATTCTTTATAAAATGACCACTCAAAAAATAAATAAATGAATAAAATAAAATAATAAAATTAAGGTGTATCCAATTCACTGCATATGTGAAATGTATTTCAAATGTTTCTTTTTATTTGTATTTTTTAAATAAATTAATAGTCACATACGCCTACACACCTGAATATCTAAAGAACATACTTCAACAACTGAAACACAAATTCTTTATCAAATTCAGTACATACTACGAAAAGTACACCAATTTTTAGCACACTGTACTTTCAGATGACAGCACAAGGAAATGATAGCCAGAAAATAAAAATAAAAAAGCATGTGGGACACATTCCACTGAACCGTGCCTCAAACACCCTCTTTCCCTCAACAAAAGGAAATAAAACACCCAATCAGGTTCTGCCACCCAAACTTGATCCCTCACTATCAGAAAGACACTGGAGCGGAGCTGCAGTTTATCTAGAGGGCTTGCGGCTTCTGACGCACTCACCTTGTGAAGTTCAATGGTATCGATCCACTGCTGCCGGAGCAAAGGATATTCAGCCCTCAGGTACCAGATGCTGTCGTTCACACTGATGTCAAAACGGCATTCATCAAACTCATGAGGCTGAAAAGAAAGACAACAAAAACAGAAACAAGAACGGATCATAACAATGAACATGCTGGAAAATGGAAAAAGTTTATGGGCCATGTTTATTCAAATCGGTCTGCCATTATGCTTTTGAAGCACCCTTTCCTGCTGTTCCTGATAAACACCTCTTTCCCACCACAACATGGATCTGTACCACTGGATAGGAAACTGAAAATCTTACACTTTTACAGATGGCAGATAAAAGTAGAACAAAAACTGCGGACCACCTCATACACAAACTAGAGGAAACCACCTGCTATCTTAAGTCCAGCTATTTCAAGCGGTGTACAAATGATCCACATAGTTTGGATCTTACATCTTTACCAAAGCACGATTTTGCCAGATTACCGTTTTGTTCGTAATTAGCTACTACAGTATATGGCGATTTTGTTAATCTAATGAATCTAAATGAGACAAATGGTCAAGTACTATGAAGCTGCTTTTTAATAAAATAAATATAATAGTAAAATAAAATGAAAACCTTTATTGAATCGTGTACTGAAAATTGTAAGTTTCAATAAATAAGCTGCCTAAACTCTTATAAAAAAGAAAGTGTACAAAAAAAAAAGTTTGCATCAAGCTGAAAATATTATAAAGTGTTGCTTTGTACTCAAAATATCTGGTTTAGTATTTTATTTTTCCTGTGCATTGCAGAGTGGACTGTAAACATAATTTGTAGAAGGTGTTTTCTGGTGGTGTAGTGGTAGTACTAGGTATAACTAGTAATGGGAGTGGTTTATTGACGGTTGGATACGGACACAAGGATTTTTAGTGCTCTGCAAAATAGCTGTTATCAGAGACAGAGCACTGATCCAGGCCAGAACTGAGCTGCTGAATTCAATCAGTGTTTGAGGAACATCTGTTATTATTATCAGATCATCTCTTTTTTTCTCCTCCTCCAAACACTGAAATCAACAGAATACAGACATTCCAGATTTGATCGGCTTCGCAGGCATTATTTTTCCACTCCTATTTGATCATGTGTGCAGTCAGTGTTTGTAAGTGAGTGACATGACATTCAGCCAAGTATGGTGACTCATACTCAGAATTCGTGCTCTGCATTTAACCCATCCAAAGTGCACACACACAGCAGTGAACACACATACACTGTGAACACACACACAGCAGTTGGCAGCCATTTATGCTGCGGCGCCCTGGGAGCAGTTGGGGGTTTGATGTCTTGCTCAAGGACACCTAAGTCGTGTTATTGAAGGCCCAAGATTCGAACCCACAACCCTAGGGTTAGGAGTCAAACTCTAACCGCTAGGCCACAACTTCCTGAAGAGATTCCGTAGAGATTCATTCAGAACGAAGATCAAAACTGGATTCTAAAGTATAACTGTCTGTGATCTTTAACAGCAGCCCCTTTAGACCAAGATGACTTTTTCAGAGCAAAGAACATCACCTAGACAAAGCTCTCGAGGCCAAGAGCATTATAAAACTAGGGGCAGTACTTTTCAAACATGATCTTTCTTTACACATACCCACTTTTACTGGAACAGGCAAAGCAAGGACTGCTCTTACATCACCTTTTTCGAAATGAGATATTTGATATGCACCGTCACAGGATGTTCCTGCAGTTCTTCTAATCCTCCAGACTACTTCAAATCACTCTGTACAAGAACAACATATTAATAGTGTGACAATGAGGCTTTGTTTTTTAAAGTCGTACTGCCTAAATTCTGCACTTATAGCAGCCTGCACCCCATGCAGAACCCCAGCTCACAGACATACTCAAATATACATAAATTATAAATTGATGACTTATCTTTTTATTGTATTATTATTAGTATTTAAACTGATTTGAACTGCACAAACGGTATTATTTTTTTAAAATACGGCATACCATTAGTTACAAGTGCCTAAGCAATGTACACCGCATCATTAATTGAGAAGAGATCCCTGTTAACTCCATACACTTCTGATTAATGACCGGAAAACTTTTTGAATTATTAATAAAACAACTAATTCTTTTAAACAATTAGTTGTTTTATTCAACTAATTCAACTTTTCAACTAACGGCAAATTAATCAACTGCAAAAGGCTGTTAACAGAAGCCTGAAAGATGGACAAAAAAAGAAAATACTGTAGCAGGCAGAGCAAACGATGAAAAAAAATCCTAAATACTGAACTGGGGCTGAGGGGTTAATGTTAATGCATTACTGAGGGGAACTGACGGTCTTCAGAAAATTTTCTTTTCAAAGATTATAGAATACTGGTACCCAAGAAATGTCACTTGTATAGTTTTGAATGGGAAAAAATGCAATGAGAGAGAAGTCCCACCTTCTGAATAAAATAGCCAATCACTAATCAGTAAAGTCTGTGCATCACTGCAGCGCCATTAGAATTCCCGGTTGCTATAGAAACAGCAGAAACAGTGACCAGATTTTTCACCGTGTAATATGGGACGGGTGGGAAAAAAATATTTCTTGATATTTATATCATATTAATATAATTATTTTGTTACATAAAAAAAAGAACAGAAGCAAAAATCACAAACCACAAGACAATTACGATAGGAATACAAGTGAAATACACTTTTACTTGGCATGTATACATTTATTTAACCTCTTTTTTTGTTAACATTTATTGCCGTGTTCAAAATGCCATACTATCATACTACACTTACTATTTCTGCAGTATTTAGTATGTATGCTGTGCATAGTGTGCAAAATTTCTGTATGCATCAAATACCCAGATGACCTACTATATTTACCAGAATCTGCTAAATATAACTCAAGTGCACTGAAGTCAGTACAGAAGCTGTGTTCGGAATGGCATATATTGCAGTATGCTGCGTGTAAACTGTGAATAGAAAGAGAATGTTCTGTATGCATGGAATGACCGGATTACCTGCTACATTTGCTGACATTGAATGTATGCATCTGAAGACACTATATGGGATACCGTTTCCCATTATGCAATGCGGTCCATGTAATGTTTCATCTTCAAACGCGCGAGTGAACTGGAGGCGGGGAATGGTAATTATAAAACAATTTTATACATACAGGTGAAAAGTTAATGTATTTGAGTAATTCAACTCAAATTGTGAAACTTGTGTATTAAATAAATTCAGTGCACACAGACTGAAGAAGTCGAAGTCTTTGGTTCTTTTAAATATGATGATTTTGGCTCACATTTAACAGAAACCCACCAATTCACGATCTCAACAAATTAGAATATGGCGACATGCCAATAAGCTAATCAACTCAAAACACCTGCAAAGGTGAGAGAAATCATGCTGTTTAAGAGAAACCCCCCAAACAAGTACAACCGCTTCCCCGCTGACAGATAAACACTGCATGATGAGCAGGAAGCATTACTTCTCAAATATTTTCACACTGTGGTACATATCAGCTCTTCACACCACTGTGAAGTCAAAATATTGTGTTCAGGCTAAGCTCCTGAAAATCATACGGATAAACATGACAGGATGCTCTACAGATGAGATCAGATCAGATTACCGTGATGACAGCCTTGCTGAGACAGATGGACCCTCTACAGCCGTACTCCTTCTCATCCGCTGACCTGTAGTAACTCAGAATATTGCCCTTCAGCACAATCCAGCGATCCTGCCATCCATGAATGTAGTTTGTCCACTGAAAATTAACAGAGATAGTTATTCATATCTTGCATCTTACATTTATCTCTCCAAGTACTTGCAACATAAAGATTAAACCTTCCTGAAGGTTCAAGGCTTCAAAGTTCAGCAGGTGACTTTAACTGAACATTACACAAACTACAATTACTAAATGGGTTTAGTACAAATCTCTTAACATAACTTATAAGTGTATAAAATTATGCTTTCAAAAAAGAGGTTAAAGAGAAAGCAAATATGCTTTCTAAACCATTATATTTTCCTAAAAGTACTAAATAAATTACATCAAATATGAAAAAAATGACATAGATGTAGTCTTTCACAAAAATGTGTAAAAAATTAAAAAAAAAGAATAATCATAAATAAATAAAAGGCGATTGGATAGTGTCAGGAAGAAACTACATGCTCTATTACGTTACAATAAAATTAATTTCTATATTTATATTTTAGACTATTTCGCTTTTAACGGAGTTTACTGGGATTTCATGACCTACTTAATAACAATCATTACAAAGTTATTTAGAACCTGAATGTTTATAGACTTGAATGTTTATTGAAAAAAAAAACGCCTGCTAAAATGTATTCACACTTCTTCGCTTACAAACAATCACAAACTGATGTAATCAGTAACTTCATAACTTCACCACGGCTAGTTTGATTTCAGGATTGAGGAACTGACTCGAGAAGCGCTCGACCGAATCAGATTCACAAACGAATCGTTAAGAGCGCTCATCACAAACAGTTCACCTGATTCACTGCAACGTGCACCGATGTTTCCGTCGGATTATATCGCTCATATGTGACTGCATTGATCGAGCTAACATCACAAAACTAACAAAAAGTTGAGAAGTTTCAGTCACATATAAACAAACGAAAGAAATTCACTAACCTTAATTTCCACAAAACCAGTGTAACGTTAGAACACCAAAAAAGCTTTTAAAAGTGTAGTGTTTCACAGTAGGCTAATCCTATGTTTAACGTTAACTTGTTACCTTACTGAGTTTGCCGCCGAGCTCGTCCAGCAGCTCTATCTCAGGGTCCAAATCCTCATCGGAACCCGACGAGCTGCAGTCCGACATCAGGGAAAAATATGAAAAAAGTCCGCGGTCGTCCTGTTTTTTGTTTTACTAATTTTATATCGCGTTATAATAATAATAAATAAAAGCCAAAAACAACAACACTAGCTCCGAAGTCGCTTAATGTAAACCGCGCCAGGTGTGAAAGCCCATCCTACTCGAGCACCAAACATCTGATCAAACAAATGACGACACGCAGCGACGAGATCAATGGATCGATCGTTTTAGTCTTCCAGCCTTTGATCCTCACGTGACCCAAACATCAATACTGCACGTCTACAGCAACAACACTGTTGTCTACTGTTGCTCGTATACACACACACACACTATTCACGATTATCTTCTGGGTTTTAAAGTTTTTGGCTTTTTATATCACCCCCTTCGGTAGTGCGAAGTATTACATAAACTATGTTCCATCACCTCCACTTATTGATGACCTTTGGGAATTTGCTCAAATCATCCTAAAACACGTACGAATAGTGCATTTGTATTACTTGATTTATGTAGTACTTTGTGTCAACCTCTGTTGGCTTTAAATGTGCTATATGATTGAACAAGGACAAGCACAGAGCCTTTATTTGAATTATTAAATCCAAATAAAAATAATAAAATCATATCATTTAGGTTCTATATATATATATACAGTACAGACCAAAAGTTTGGACACACCTTCTCATTCAAAGAGTTTTCTTTATTTTCATGGCTATGGAAATTGTAGAGTCACACTGAAGGCATCAAGGGCTATTTGATCAAGAAGGAGAGTGATGGGGTGCTGCGCCAGATGACCTGGCCTCCACAATCACCGGACCTGAACCCAATCCAGATCTTTCCTAAGCGGTCCATCCATGTGGTGGAATTAGGATCAACACATTTATAGTTGTTCCAGGCATGAGTCAAGTGAATAAACTGACCACTCCACATAGCTGCCAAAACATATTTCGATGCATCAAAACATTTATCTTTTTTCTATTTTTTTTCTACAGTGCATGTACACAACAATTTTGGTAAACAAGAGTATGACTAATACTATACCTGCCCAGGAAAGACAGCAGATTTGTGAATTAGTGTATACAAGTTAAGTAAAACAGCACCAGTTTCCCTCATATAATTGATGTAAGGCAGCTGTACAACTTTATTGCCTGGAGAAAAAGTTAACCTGCCATCCTTCAGAAATAAGAAAAAAGAAGTCAGACAATACATATTCTGTTTCATAAACCCTGGTGAGCTGCCTACATAAGCTTAAGCTTTCTAGTTAGGCAGCTCTCTAGGTTTTGAAACACAGCCCAGTAATTCTGCAACGTTAAAGTGACTGACTTTTTTTTAAATAATCACCATTGAGAATTTATTGACTTTATTATAGTGCGAGTGACTACGAAGGCGTCAGACAGGGGCATGATTAGGATGGGTCAGTTACGTGATGTCCAGTTCAGAGACAGCAGCATGTTTCTGCTTCCAGAGCATTAAAAACGACTTTCAGAAACGATGTAGATGAAGGTTTTATAATAAGATGTAAAAACCTTCAAGCCTGATGCCATACAATCAGCTGGCATGTCCATTTTACACTTAACACTAGAAAATGGTTTAGTTTAGTTATAATCTGTAACATGTAAATTAGTTTTTTAAGCAATATCAGGTCCATACCGCCACCTATTGGACAAAATATAATACTGCTGTAGACAACATGATTTTCCCACGAAGAGAATCCTCCTTTTATATATATATATATATATATATATATATATATATATATATATATATATATATATATATATATATATATATATATATATATATAATCAGCTTGGAAATTCAGCTTTGCCATCATGGGAATAAATATTTTTGTTTCAATAAATGCATTATCAGTGATCAGAGACTTTAAAAAAAGATATATTATGTAAAAAAAGGAAGAAAAATGTCCTTTAATTTTCCACAATGCAGAAATAAGAATTTGGGGGAAAGGTGTTAAACCAAACAAATTGGTCATAAATTATGAAGAAATACTGATATGGTCAGTATGACATGCAGTTAGTATAGTAACATGATTGTCTCTTTCTTTCAGCCATATTCAGTCTTAAATGCCTAGAAAGGTGGGTCACAGCTAATTGTATAAAGGGAAAACAAATCATCTTGTTATTACTTGATTAAAATAATACAGTAGAACAGTATTTTTAAAAGGCAGATCAAGATAATTTAACTGAAGCAATTAATAAAATGTGCAATTAAACATACAGCACCATCCAGATTAACAGTTATTTCTACAGAAACTACTGCCAGATCTTAGAAAACCCATTTTTCTGTTCTCAGATCAAATTTTTTGACGAGACCCTCCCCGATGATGCGGAAATCCTGCAGGATGGACTCTACATTTGACACGGTGGTTGCCAAATCACCATTCACCTCCACATGGTGGGCATTCATTAAAGACGTCTGAGAACAGAAAGAAACAGAAGTAACAAGGTGCCATAAATATTAACTGTAACTCAATTCACTTAAATTCTGCGAACCCTACTCAGGTAAAAATAAAACTGCGAAACGTTAAACGGTTTCGTCTCAAAAGCAGCTGGCTTCCACAGCACTCCAATCATGGTCCCGCCATAAGAGCGTCATAGAGAAATAACGACCAGTGCTTCCTAAAAATCACAAGAGAACTGGTATAAGATGGATCTGATTTAATTTACATGGTATTTTACGTCAAACAAGGCATAATGGGAAACAGTTTAGTAAAAGTGTATTTAAACCCCCACAAACTCTGAGTTCAGACAGATACAGTTGGAGCGGATCATAGTCTATGACTGGCAGAGCTCCTCATGAAGCGAATGGTTCTCCTCTATGGGTTCCTTGCAGGAAGGTATTGGCAGGAGGCTTTTAGGAACCTGCTTTGAATCTAGGTGGATCAGAACATCATAAGCCTCCAGAGCAGAGGAGATAAAAAGGGCAACTAGAAACAAAGGAAACAGTGAGGTTACATACAAAAAGATGACAGCTGTAAACATTTGTATAATACAGGTTGAATATAGAGGAACTGACCTGGATGTCCTGCTTTTAATCGGAGTCAAGCAGAGTCTCTAAAACACGTAGACTCTCTGCTGCAAACATGACGGCATGCTGGAGTATCTATACGGAGGAGACGATGACACTTATGTTTATACACACTGTAACAAATCTGTATTGGAATTTGAGAATATTGGATCTACAGACCTGCACAAAACGTAAACCTTCTTGTCATTAGGAGTGGTCGGAAGAGATTCCCTAGAGGCCACAAAGTCATTATTTATATCTGTGTGTTCAGCAGCTAAAACATAAATACACTCAGTTCAGTATCCACAGATGTTTTGGGAGGGCACAGACGATTAGTTCTGCTACAGAGTATAGTCAATGTGTTAGATTTGTGTCGACTAGTCATGAATCAAATGACTTCAGTTGTGCTTCCCAGGAGGACATCTCTGACAAATGTATTTTGTCACTACTGTTTTTTTTGGGTCAGTAATATTTTAAGGAAATTCATACTTTTATGCAGCAAGGCTCCATTAAATTAAAGGACACAGTAAATATTTTTACATTGTAACCAAAACATTTTATTTAAAATAACTGCTGCTGATTTGAACTTTGTTCATCTAAAAATTGTTTAAAAAAATGCATCATGGTTTAAAAAAAAAAAAAAAAAAAAAACTTAACTGTTTCCAACATTAATAATAAGAAATGTTTCTTCAGCATCAGCATCTTCGAATGATTTCTGAAGGATCATGTGATATAAAGACTGAAGTAATGGCTGCTAAAAATTCAGCTTTGCGGTTATAGAAATAAACGGTATTTTAATCATTAAATTTTTTTTAATATATATATATATATATATATATATATATATATATATATATATATATATATATATATATATATATATATATATATATATATATATATATATATATACGTTTTGAGTTCACCGATTGGTCCGTGTGCAGTCAACTCTTCAAGTGATTGGCTGCTAAACTTTGGTTCCTCCTCCAAACATAATCAGTTTGGTAGAGATTGCACCAGACGCCTCTCTGGGAATATTAAATAAATTCTATTTTTCAAATTGTATATATTATGAATATAAAATGATTATAAGGCACGGACACGAATAAGCATTGTTTTATTTTAGGGGATTGAAAACAATGCTTGTCGCGGTATAATGACGTCGCGTTAAGACTCATCCACGCATGCGCTTCTTGCGTCTTGCTGAATGTGAACCAACGAAGTTCTGCCGTATGTGCATCTCTTACATTAACATTATACTTATACAATTTTTGCCTTTAAAATTGTTAAAATTACCGTTTAGTTATTTTTGTACGCTTTAAAGTATACGTTTGCAATGTCTGCACGTTTTCAGGCAGCATAACATACAGAGGCTAATTGTAAACAGTCTTTACTGCTGCTGCTTTATTAACGTCTATGACTTATTTTTTTTTAAGAAAATGTCCAGTAAAGAAGTAAAAGCTGAGCTAAAAAGTGCCAGAGAAGCCATAAAAAATAAAGAGTATAAAGAAGCTTTGAAACATTGTAAGGTAAGTGTTTACTTCCAGCTGTCACTCAGCGTACAGTCACGTCACATAACATCCTTTATCTCAGTAGACAAGTAGATAGACTTCCAGCTCATACTTTTCTCTTGATTGACTGTATTTGCAGGGGTAGGTAAGTTAAACATGTCTCTCTCTCAAGTTAAACTCTATTTGTGCACCCAGGCTGTTCTCAAACTTGAGAAGAATAACTACAATGCCTGGGTGTTTATTGGAGTGGCAGCCACAGAGCTGCAGCAGCCGGATCAGGCTCAGAGCGCCTACAGAAAGGCCACTGAACTGGAGCCAGAGCAGCTGCTTGCATGGCAGGTCAGTCATGGTGTACAAACTGTAATGAAAATTCCAAATGGAGTGTTTATCTAGAGACATCGTTTGGTAACTATTTGTTCATTTTTATTTTTATGATATTGAGCACTGCTGGAGCCAGCAATGAATATTTACTAGATGTATATTTCTTTTACAGGGTTTATCAAATCTGTACGAAAAAAGTGACCAAGCAGATTTCAAAGCTGAGCTGCCAAAGATTTACCAGAATCTTATTACACTGTATGAAAGGTAAGTAAAGTGGTCTTCTTTTCTCTTAACATTATTTTATAGGGGAGGGTGCGGGGGGAACCAATATAATAATCAATTATAATAGTTTTAAATCTTTTGCACCTTTATTGACCTTCTGCATTTTTGAAAGTGTTAATAATTTTCACATTATGTTCTTTTTTTTTATTTACCTGAATTTCTTACATTTTTGAGTCGTCGCCTGATTTAATTTAATATGAGAAAAATATTAAATCAGGGATATTCTTTGCGCTTTCATTATTATAATCATGCCAACAAAACTAGGATGAGTTTTAATTTGTCTCCAAAACATTTATATTTGGTTATCGGAGATATGAGAAGTAAGATGGGAGCACATCTTTTTACTTGTAATCTGAGAGTTTCTTTAAGGGTCATTAGTTTATTTATTTATATTTTAATTTTTTATTTTTTTAAGATTAAAAGAATACTATTGCTTGATTTTATCTATTTTTATTTCTCTGTTTGCAGCTCCGACAAAGCGAAATGTTATGAAGTGAGCAAGAAGTTGGTGGAAGTCTATCAGTCGGAGAAGAACTATTTACAGGTGTGATCTTTAAATAACGTTAGAAGGACTTTTCATGCTTTATATCTGCATATGTGTGGAATGTCTGCTACTTCACCCACAGGTGGCCAGAGTGTGGAGGAGGTTAATCGAGGTGAGGGCGGCAGAGGAAGGGGTGGAGTGCTCGGAGCTGCATGAGCTGTGGAAGGAGATGGCCAGACTCCTGCAGGACACTGTTGAGGATCAGGACAACGAGACCCAGCAGCACGTCAGTCAACTTCACCGGCTTTATTTCTCAAATCCTACTTTTTGAAAAGAAATTGAAGTGCTTTTTTTGTGCATGGCCCCGATTTAGTGTCATCACATCCATTTTTTTTTGCAAAGCTTACACTGTTGTTCTTTGCTCAACAGCTGGTATTAGCATTTGAAAGAGCTTTTCAAATGATGGTAGATGTGCCCAGTGATGCCCACAGCAGCCTTTCACTGGATTACATTAAATGTCTTTCTAAGGTTGGCATTATGTATATGTCACTCACAATTATTGTAATATTCACATTCATAATGAATGGACCAAAGCAAAGGATTCATATTGTGTATTCTGCAGCTTCCTCATGAGGAGTTCAAGCTAAAGGAAGCTTGTGATGCCACGATGTCCCTCTATCCGAATCTCTCCTACCCTTTAGAGGCCATGAGTGAGCACTACATCAGAACAGGCAAGTTGTGTTTTTACACCTATTCTTACCTATTCATTGTTTATCATATGTTTTTTTTATCTACATTTCTCTTAAGTTTGGAGTTACTACGTGAAGTAGTACGTGAGCAGCATATTAGAATAATTAAATCTTGATCAGGAAGGATATATTAAAATATATATTTTCTTAATGTATTAAAATGGAAACTGTTTTTTTTTTTATTCAAATAATGTTTCATAATTTTACTGTTTTTACTGTATTTTTGATTAAATGAAATCAGTCTTTGTGCGATTTATTTCAGAAACACCTACCCCCTCCAAACATTTGAGCACTAATGTAAATTTGGAAATAATCCTGTTTCTAAAAATCTGATTTCTGAGATCCTTGTAGGCGATTGCAGTGAGAGAGCCGTCCGCTGTTTCAGCCGTCTCTTAAAACTGGATCCAAACAACTCGCAAGCTCACTTTGGTCTGGGTATTAAAGCTTGCCAGGAAAGAAAATATGAGGATGCCATCAAAAAGATTAGTTTGGGTGAGTTTATACCGTAGAGAATTTCCAGATGTTTAGTGTGTTGCTCCAATATGGATGGAGCATCAAGATTATCAAAGTCTCTCATGCTTCTTGATAAGAATGTTTCAGACTGGAGTATATAAAGCAAGAAATGCAGCGTGTCATATTCTGTAATTGAAGGATTTAATGCATTTTTTGATTCATTTTGATGAATGTAAATGTTTTAATAACTCTGATTTATGCTCATGTTTAGCTGTTCAACGTTAATTCAACTTCCTAAACTATAAAATGTAAATTACAAATAGTATGTTTAACTCTTGTTGTGTTTTTCCTGCAGGACTGAAGTGTATGCGCTCCTCCATCATTGGCTGGTATAATCTTGCTCTGGCTCATCTAAAAATGCACAAATACTCTGACAGTGCCACAGCTTCCAGCCAAGGTACTGGATGATAAAAAACACCGCCAACATGACAACTACTCAATCAGCTGTACTAGCAGAGCTGAAATGGGCTGTTCTGGGAGATATTCTGTTTTGTGTGTTCAGGGCTGAAGTCGAGTGTGGGGAACTCTGATGATTGGACTCAAAAGCTGCAGAAGTTGAAACTAGAGGCTCTGGTGAGGACAGGAAGAGACCAGGATGCTGATGAAGCTCTGCAGATCCTTACACAGGTATCATTTTAAACCAAAGACTGACAGTCTAACAGCAGATCTTTCTGAAAGAAGTCTCTTATGCTCACCAAGTATTTGATCGAACATTCAGTGAAATAATATTATTATGAAATAATAATAATTAATATTTTAATATCTTTTAAAATGGAACGTATTCCTGTAAAGGCAAACATTACTCCTGTTTTCAGTGTCACTTAAACTCTCTAAATGATAAATCAGTTAATATGCTGATTTGTAACCAAATAAACATTTCTTATTATTTTCAATGTTGAAAATGTTTGTCCTGCTTAATATTTTTTGTGGAAACAGGATTCTTTGATAAACAGCAAGTTCACAAGAGCAGCATTCACTTGAAAAAGAAATCCTTTTGTAAAATTGTAAATGTCTTTGCAGTCACTTTGATCAATTTAATACATCCTTGCTGAATAAAAGGAATAATTTATATATATATATATAACATATTTTTTTATAATCTGTTTGATTTACATGACATAGATTTCAGATGCCAAAAATGACCCCGTGCTTCTAGCGTTGAAAGGAAGAGCTCACTTGCAAAAGGGCCAAACTGAGGAAGCATTTCAGGTGAAACGATAGATTTTAAGAAAACAAATGTAAAAAAATAAATAAAAATGCTAAGTAGACAAGATCATGTTTGAATGAACTGATTGTTACAGGTTTCAGTGGAGCTGCTGAGCTCTCACCCAGGATCCGTGGAGGGTCTCACTCTGAAGGGACTGGCACATGTTGCTAAAGAACAACACAAACAAGCTGAAGAGAGGTTTGAGACCCCTTCTACACACACACGTGTAGTATAACATAGATTTAAACTCCAAACACTGATCCTCTTGTCTTCTCTTGGTCTCACAGCTTTCTGGAGGCTTTATCCGGAAGCCCAGATAATGGGGAGTTGTTCTTCCTGCTGGGGCGCCTGTACTGGAACATGGGAGAGGAAATGCGAAGGGACCGCAGCAAAGCCCACACACATCTACTCAAGGCAAACCTTATGCTCTTTATACTACAGAGTATTTTCTCTTTGAATATAAATAAGAAATACTTGGTTTTCTATTGTTTAAAGGCTGCTAAGCTGGACCCGTGTCTTGGTTCAGTGTTTCGTTTCCTGGGTCATTACTATAGAGAGGTAGCAAAAGATCAGGGCAGAGCCAGAGGCTGCTATAAGAGAGCGTTTGAGCTGGATTCCTCTGATGCCGAGGCTGGAGCGGCCACTGTAGACCTCAGCATGGAGCAGGGGGACATGGTGAGTGTTGAAAAGCCTTGACAGTCGCAGTGAGGGTATCCTCTGCTTAGTTTCAAAATGAAACTTGCAAAGAACTTGTTTTGTTGTAGATGCTGTAGAAGACCTGATAATAGAGTTTATTGACTGTGCAATGTGTTTTCTGTACTTAGGACTCAGCTCTGACTGTTCTGCAGTCCGTAACTGAGAGAGCCACTCCAGGCTCTGCCAAATGGGCCTGGATGAGGAGAGGTCTGTACCACCTCAAGATTGGCCAGCATCAACAGGCCACTGCAGAGTAAGTGAATCGATTTCAGCTATAATGCATAAGTGGTAATAAGATTTGGTTAAATGGCCATGGATGGAGAGTTCAGCAGATATTTTAAAGATCTTATCTAATGCAGCAACATTAAAGTTGGCAGTTATAATGATGCAAGGTCTTAAAAGGTTTTTTTTACAGTTTTGTTATTAATAGTAGGCCTAAATCATTGCATTTCCATTAATCTGTATTTTATGCCTTTTGGAAATAAATTAAGAAAATAGCTTATGAACTCCTGAATTTGAATTGAGAGAGCATATCATTGCTAAACTTTTTTAAAATTGCTAAACAATTTTAATAATTGTTTTCAGTTGTAATTCATTCATGTTTGCACTTTATTTAAATTAGTTTAATTGTATTTCATAAAAAGCCTTCATTTTATAGATCACAATAGAAGAAAACTTCATTTCGTAGAATTCCACAATTAATTTAGCCTTCAAGGCTCACTTTGCTGTCTCCTGAGTTATGGGTATATAAGTATATGGGTTCCCCTTTATGCATTGAGATCTATTCTATTCTATTCTATTCGTTTCTATTCTGTTCTTTTAAGGACTTTGTACACTTATACTTTTGAAAGTTACGCGTGATTCTGCTTTGGTTTAAGTCTGCAGGCGGCGTTGAGGGCTGATCCTCAGGACTGGGTGTGCTGGGAATGTTTAGGTGAGGCTTACCTGAACCGCAGGAGTTTCACAGCTGCCCTGAAAGCCTTCGATAAAGCACATACACTGCAGCCTACTTCCATCTACAGTCTCTATCAGACCGCCGCCATCAAACAGATCCTGGGCCGGTTTAAAGAGGCCGCTGCAGAGTACAGGCAGATCTTAGAGCAGGAGGACTACGTGCCGGCACTGAAAGGTTTGTATGCAGTAATACTTTAATCTCTCAGATTAATGACCTGTTCATTCAGTATTCAAATTGATAGTGCTTTATTAAGAATCTTTATTATGTCTTGATGCTCAGGTCTGGGTGAATGCTTGCTAGCCTTGGCTAGAAATGCACTGGATGACTATCTTGATGGAAGAGCTGTAGATTTGATACAGGACGCCATCCATTACCTCTTCAGGTAAAGTGTATTGTGAACATGAAATGCACTGGGTAAAGGAAATATTTGTGTTTTATTTTGTAAAGTGGTGTCTGAACATTTGTTAGGTGAGTTTGACGGGTGTGACCCAGTTGGTATTGATCAAATCTAAATTTTTACTTTAACATTCACAGAGCTGTAAAGCAAAGGCCAGATCTGTCATGTCTGTGGAAGTTACTAGGTGATGCCTGCACCGCCTCCAGAACAGTGTCCCCAAACCGAGCCAAAGTGCTGGTGCCTGGAGCTCTATGTGGAATGGATCCACCTGATCAGAGCCATACACTGGACCAGAGACAGCTCCTCACTCTTGGAGAAAGGTGAAACAAAAAAAGAAACTAAAGGGTGAAAAGACGACTGTGGGTATTCCCACTAAGAACAGAGGAAAAATCAAATAAATAATAATAATAAAATAAAAGTATTAATAATGAATAAATGCTAATAAGAACATTAATATTCAGTAATGAACCTATGTTTTACCAGGTGCTTTGGTCGTGCTTTAAAACTGATGCCGGAGGCCCCCAGTCTGTGGTGTGACCTCGGCCTCAACTACTACCACCAATCCAGACTACTCAACTGCCTGTATCCTGAGCACGACGCACAGTCTCTGCTGGAGAAAGCCATGCAGGTACATGACCTGATCTGGAATTACACTCATTGGTAATGCTTTTGTGAAGTAGTGTTATAACAGACTACTTTGGTTTGGCTCTGTTCTGACAGTGTGTGAAGAAGGCGATCATGCTTGACAGTGCAAATCACACATATTGGAACACCCTCGGGGTGGTCGCCATGGCAAAGGGTAGATACAACTATACACATGATGTGCATAATTACATTGGTGTGGATTACATAAAGGTGTTGTGATGGACTACTCTTGTGTTGATATAATATTCCGCTCTTATGTTTTAGGAATAGAAAACTTTGCACTTGCACAACACTGCTTCATCAAATCCGTAAAAGCTGAGTCAAATGTAAGTAATGCAAAAAAACGACAAAACATTTTTACATTTGTTTTGATGCTAGTAATGTATCTCCTGGTTATTTTTCAGAATGTGGTTGCATGGACCAACCTTGGCGCTTTGTATCTGAAGAAGGGAAATCTAGAGGTAATGTGATTTCGTCAAGTGATTAGCTTGACTTCACATGTACAGTACTTCAACTTTTTCTACATCATTTTTTTTTTTAGCTCTCTCATGAAGCTTTCAAGATTGCTCAGTCTCTAGAGCCTCTCTATGTGAACTGCTGGATCGGACAGGTAGACTTTAGATCAGTTCATAAAACATCCAGTGCCTTTCTTTAGTTCACTGCTACACACTGAACATCTTACTTCTTTCTCATCATACAGGCAATCATTGCTGAGACAGTGGGCAGCTTTGACACCATGGATCTTTTCAGGCACACCACAGAACTGAGCACACATGTACGTCTAATCACTTCTCAATATACATTATTGTTCAAAAGTTTGGGGTTGGTAAGGTTTGTGGCTTTGAAAGAAGTTTCTTATGACAGTGCAAATCACACAAATTGGGACAATTTTCAAAAGAGCACCAATTATTTGAAAGATAATTTTTTATAACATTATAAATGTTTACTGTCCCTTTTTATCTATTTAATGCATTCTTACTGAATAAAAGTATGAATTTCTTAAAAAAAAAAAAAAAAAAAGTACTGACCAAAACGTTTGAAGCTTTTTTTCTTTAGGATCAGATTATTGTTCAGTGTTCTGCTTGCAGTAACATATTTATTTGATGTTAGACGGAGGGAGTGAAGGGCTATGCATACTGTGTTTGCTCCACACTGCTGGACAAGAGCAACAGAGACTCGGAGCTCTACCTCTACAACATAGTCCAGATGAACGCCATCTCTGCAGCCCAGGTGGCTCTGAGCAAGTACACTGGTATGAGAACACAGTAGTAAGTATAATACACTTTATGCCAAGATGATTTATGACTTTGACCTTTGACCTTTTGACAGGTTGAACTTCCGGTAACCCTATGATGGATGGGCGGAACTTTCCGACTTCAAGGGTTAACCTATGACCTTCCCACGCATCGATCATGCGGTTTTGACAGAAAGTTTTACCCTATTGACCTAATTAGTTCTAAATCATGGTTTTGACGGCTAGTTTAAACGTAAGATGAAAGACTCCCCACGCATCGATCATGCGGTTTTGACAGAAAGTTTTACCCTATTGACCTGTTAGTTTTAAATTAAAACGGTATATGAAAGACTCCCCAATCATCGATCATGTGGTTTTGACAGAAAGTTTTACCCTATTGACCGTTAGTTTGTTTGAAGTGTGTGCCAGTTGTTTGAACTCTGTGTCAGTTAGTTTGTTTGAAGTTTATCACAGTTATAAGGTTATGTGTGTGTGTGTGTGTGTGTGTGTGTGTGTGTGTGTGTGTGTGTGTGTGTGTGTGTGTGGTTATAAGGCTTCTCCCCCTCCCATTACATTTATGAGCGGTGTATAAATGGGGTCGGTGTGTTCTACACGCATCACCGGAAAGGGAATGCCATTTCACCATCATATCCTCATATGTCGTTTCACTGTGAAGAGTTAGCAAACGGGAAAAATGTTTTTCTGAGTTACGCTTAGTTACGCTTACACCTCCCGCGATGTCGTCTTCATAGATGACAAACGGATAACGCGATGGCAAAACGTAGATTTAACGGAGCAGAATTGTTTTTTTCTGAAATCCGTATACATAGCATTGAAGCAGACAAAACTAAGCGCGCGTCAACCGGACGTCGTCATATTTTCAAAATAAAAGTATTTTAACAGGATGGCGTCATATTTTCGAAATAAAAGTATTTTAACAGGATGGCGTCATATTTTCAAAATAAAAGTATTTTAACAGGATGGCGTCATATTTGCAAATTAAAAGTATTTTTTTCGTTTTTTTTTTTTTTCATTCATGATATTAAATCAAATAACACATACTTTATATTGTTAAAAATATCTCTATCAGCATGTGACTGCGTAATCTGCTTAACATGAAATATTAAGACGACATAAAGACGTCATAGACTGTAAAAATAGGCTTTGATCAATGAATAGTTTTTTAAATATCACTATCGGCAGATGTCTGCGTAATCTGATTAACATGAGGAAAATTACGGGGAATGACATGAAATAATAAGACACCATAGACTGTAAAATTAACATAACAGGCTTTGATCAATGAATAGTTTTTAAAATATCACTATCAGCAGATGTCTGCGTAATCTGATTAACATGAGGAAAATTACGGGGAATGACATGAAATAATAAGACACCATAGACTGTAAAATTAACATAACAGGCTTTGATCAATGAATAGTTTTTAAAATATCACTATCAGCAGATGTCTGCGTAATCTGCTTAACATGAAGAAAATTACGGGGAATGACATGAAATAATAAGACACCATAGACTGTAAAAATAACATAACATGCTTTGATCAATGAATAGTTTTTTTTTAAAATATCACTATCAGCAGATGTCTGCGTAATCTGCTTAACATGAAGAAAATTACGGGGAATGACATGAAATAATAAGACACCATAGACTGTAAAAATAACATAACATGCTTTGATCGATGAATAGTTTTTTTAAAATAACATAACAGGCTTTGATCGATGAATAGTTTTTTTTTAAAATAACACTATCAGCAGATGTCTGTGTAATCTGCTTAACATGAAGAAAATTACAGGAATGTCATGAAATATGGTTTAAAACCATCATAGACTGTAAGATAGCATAACATAATTTGATCAATGAATTGTTTTTTTTTTTTTATTAATATCACTACCATCAGATAACATGAAATGATAAAATACTCACTTTGATCCGTTGTCTTGGAAAGCAAATGTCTTGGAGAGTCGTCCAAAAAGTTTTTCTGCTTCAAAGTGATGGTTTGTAACGCGTATAAATAGGTTTATAAGGGGTGCTGTGAAAGAAAATCGGTGTTGAGTGACCACTAGGTGTCATCCTTGTTCTATGAATGAACTTGTTCGAAAGGTGGGAAACTGAACCAGGGTCGCTCATGTCGTCATAAATTAGACGGGTACAAAGAGATGCTAGCCGCTCGCCCACCGTAATTCACAGATGCAGCCGTCAGAAACTGTCAAAAACATGGTACTCCTTCGTGAGATACGTTAGTTTTAATTAGCAATGTCTTTGAAGATATTATGATTTTGTAGTAAATTCGGAAGAAAGTGAAGTGTAGCGTGCAAACGAAGACGCTGTGAATACTTGCGGGTCAGGAAGGTGATGTGAAAACAACTCCTTTCAGCTCTCTAAACATGGATCTCCTTTTATCTGAAAACAGTCGGTTTCAGTATATTTTTTTATAACGGTTTCATTTATAACCTTTTTTAAAAGAACAGAATGTTTTTCAACCTTAGAATATGTATATTATATAAAGAACTACGTGTTTTGAAAGTCTGTTGTACTGTTGTACTACAAAGTCTCTGTCTCACTCCCTGGGGCACGAGCGCGCGCCTGCAGGCGCGCTATCTCTCCGTATCTCTCCTGAGGCACGAGCGCGGATCAACCGTGTGCTATCATTCAGAGAGAGTCCGACAGATGGAGCTGGAGCCCGTTTCTCACAAAGCTGAAGCTTCTGTCTAAATAAGGTAGGTGGATTGCTTTAGTAAGCTTTTTCAACCTTAGTTCAATTGTTTTTAGATTATGTATATTATATAAACTATATAATGTTTCATATATAATGTTTTTTATATATATATATATATATATATATATATATATATAAAAATGTAGAACACACCGACCCCATTTATACACCGCTCATAAATGTAATGGGAGGGGGAGAAGCCTTATAACCACACACACACACACACACACACACACACACACACACACACACACACACACACACACATAACCTTATAACTGTGATAAACTTCAAACAAACTAACTGACACAGAGTTCAAACAACTGGCACACACTTCAAACAAACTAACGGTCAATAGGGTAAAACTTTCTGTCAAAACCACATGATCGATGATTGGGGAGTCTTTCATATACCGTTTTAATTTAAAACTAACAGGTCAATAGGGTAAAACTTTCTGTCAAAACCGCATGATCGATGCGTGGGGAGTCTTTCATCTTACGTTTAAACTAGCCGTCAAAACCATGATTTAGAACTAATTAGGTCAATAGGGTAAAACTTTCTGTCAAAACCGCATGATCGATGCGTGGGAAGGTCATAGGTTAACCCTTGAAGTCGGAAAGTTCCGCCCATCCATCATAGGGTTACCGGAAGTTCAACCTGTCAAAAGGTCAAAGGTCAAAGTCATAAATCATCTTGGCATAAAGTGTATTATACTTACTACTGAACACAAACACTGCATACTGTTTTACAATATTGCAAGGGTCTTTATTGTGTGATCTCCATTTTTTTATAAAAAAAAAAAATGATCAAAAATACAGTAATATCTTTAACCAAAGCTAAAATTTGAAAAAGATTCTTTCTCTCACCCACATTAAATGCATCATAAAGTATGTCAATGCACGAACGGGGCACTATATGCATGTTTTATAGGAAACCAGTTAAAGACCCCTGTGGTATTGAATGATTTCACCAGAAATGCAGGTGGAATGACTAGACACAATTAAAAGATGTGTTTTTCCCCAAATATAAAGGAAATGATCCATGTGACAATGATAAATTATATAAAGATGAAGTGAGGTAATGAAGCTCAGTGTACTCTCTCTGTTTCACACCAGAGAGGATTCAGACAGACCCAGACGCCTTCATCATGCTCGGATACCTGAACACACACCTGCAGCTGAAGAAACAGGCCACCGAGGCATATCGCAGGTTTGCTACCTCTAGCTATTTATACATTTGGAAATTCTGTACGGCCAGATGGACAATTTTCTGACAGTGATCTGGACCACACTGGTGTTAAATCGTTCTTGGATATATTCTGTTCTCCAAAGAGCTGTCGAGTTGCTTCAGGCGTCCCCTCACAAAGACAAGCTCAGCTTTGCTCTGAGGGGTTATGGACATGCCCTCAGGTAAAACTCACTTCGTACAAATATGCTGACAGTCATTTCATCCATAGCAATATAATTAAAGTTATCAGTGCGAACTAATGTTTATTTATTTTTCTTATGTCACTGTCAGTGATGATGGACAGTGGGAAGAAGCAGTGCGTATTTATTCCTCCACACCACTAGAGGAGCTCCATGATCTCATCGGGCTTGCACTCGCTTGTTTCAGAATCGGTCGCCTGCCAGAGAGCGTTCAGGGTGAGCAGCCATTGCAATTTTGTGATCGTCGATCGGTACCATTTCAAATAGTACACACAATTCCATCTGATAATACTCACGCTTGTGATTCTGTTGCTAATAGTGCTTGTGTCCATTTCCAGCCTATGAGAAAGCCCTTGTAGTTGCCTCTAGCGAGAAGGAAAAAGCCTGTATTCTCACTGCACTTGCCTTGATACAGCACAGGCTGGGCAGCATGGATCATGCCAAAACGCTTCTCTTCAAGTGGTAAACTAACTACTCCACTGTCTTAGAGCAACACATTTTCTGCTTCAGCCGTCAACAGCAAAACCTTTCTCCTCTTGTTTATGTTTGTGTGTGTAGTTCCATGCTGAAAGAGCCAGTACCAGAGAGTCTGCAGTGTCTGTGTGCTCTGGGTTTGGTTCATGGTGATGTTACCCTGGCAAGTGCTACGCTTACCGAGCTGCTAAAACTGGGGGAACCTATAGGAGGTGCTGTGGAAGAGCGCTGTCTTCTCACTTGCACCCTGCTGGCCTTGCAGGGCAACTTTAGCGGCGTACACAGAGAGGCTGCTAGGGCTATACACAGGTACTGTGTAATACTTAGAGATACAGTGCGATAAAGCAACAAGAATCTATCACTTTTGCTTCTGTGTTAATCTGGGATTTTGTTCTAAACAAAAAAAGCAAATAAATTTATCAGTGTCCAAACATCTTCCTTCACCGAGCTATTATATAATATTTTGGTAATTTAAGACCTATAAAAGTACATATTATATTAAGTACTATTCATATTACCATTGATGTTCTGATGAATTTTGTTGCATAGAATCTTTCAGCATGATTCCCTCCTAAACATAAGGGAATTATATTAATTATATTATCGTTATATTATTAAATTAATACTTTTAAACCGCAAAGAACACATTAAATTGTTCAAAAGTGAACTTCCTGTTCATTAAAGAATCCTGAAAATTTTAACATGGTTAACAAAAAATTTAAGCAACATAACTGTTTTCAACATTGACAATAATAAGAAATGTTTCTGAGCAGCAAATAAGCATATTAAAATTATTTCTGAAGAATCTTGTGGCACTAAAGACTAAGGAGTAATGACTGCTAAAAAGCTAAAGCTAAAGCTTTTCCATCACAGAACTAAATAATATTTAAAAATGTCAAAATATAGTTATGCAAAAAGTTTTTTTAAATTGTAATAATATTTCATAATATTACTGTTTTACTGTGTTTTTGACCAAATAATTAAAGCCTTAGTGAGCATAAGATACTTCTTGGAAAATCTGCTTGGAGAGAAATTGAGATCAAAATAGACCTTCAGTTGTTTCTTATCAGCTGAAGCCCAGGCACTTTCTGAATATTCGTCTAACCTCGTTAATGTCTTGTTGAGTGGGAAATTGAGGACTTTGATTAAAACAAATGCTCTTCTTTATTTGTCCAATAGCAGGTGACTTTTCAATGTCCTCCTTAAACCTCCTTTAATCATGTACAAAGATGTGAAAACACTCAAATGCTATTAAAGGGAAGAAACTCTTATCTAATTAACCTCAGGTATGAATCATTGCGCATGGTTAATTAACCCAAATGTTAAATGAGAAAACCAGAATACACCAGAATTGGAAGAATTCTTCTTTTGCTTTTTTTTGCTATTATTTAAGAATAACTAATGCGTTTGACATCTGCTATGTGGTAGGAACCCAGGAAATCCATCTCTCTGGGCTCTTCTCTCCAGACTGGTCCCACAGTACTGCCCCAACAAAGCCGATGTGAGTATTCTATTCACATATATTCACACACATTTTAGGAGAACCAATAATCTTAAAGGAATAATTCACCTGTTATAAAAGTATTGATTATAAGTGATCTTATTTTCATCAGGGAGGTGCTGTGGCCGGCAGTGTGGCATGTCATGCCAGCTTGACGCTTGGAAAGGTAATTAAAAATTTGTGGATGAAATCTTGTGTCAAGATTAGTGTCCATTAAAGAGTTCAACTCTTTTCATCTGTAGAGGGCGTTGCTGTACAGTGGAGTGAATCAACTGGCCTCAGGCCGGCACTCTGGTGAGGACAGAAGACGCAATGCTCTGAAAACAATCCAGAGAGCTGTACTGCTGTGTCCAGGTAAACTGAGTTACAGTCAAACATGCTGGATCAGTTCTTAGGTTGTCTGCTAAATAACAAGTCACAGAAAGATTTCAAGATTCAAAGACAGACTTTCCAAGACCCAGATCCTATAATTTCCTAATCCAGACTAATAGCAGACTACCAGACCAAGACTATACCCTTCGAGGGAAGGGAAACCAACCAAAATCTCTTTCTAGGAAAGTCAGTCCTAGCGTTGTCAAAAGACCCAGTACTTCGGTACCAAGTCAGTACTACAAAAATGAAAATGTTACTGTACCAGTGTACACTGTCAACCCGGTGTTCTGTCGATTTGTCCTACGCCCACTAAATAACAGTGTGTAGTACAATTCGACAACGAAAAAAAGGCTAGTGTAAAGTTATGGTTTATTAACGTCTACACCTACCCCAACCCTAAACCTTCCCTTACAATACTGCAAATACAGTAATTATGTGTTATATTCGCGGTTGTAGCTAGAAAGGATACAGCTACAGGAAACCAACAATATATATTATTTTCTACCAATTAGATTCCATTTTTATTAAAGTCATATATCATATATCTTTCCCGCTCTACAAGTGTCTCCTGGCAGAGAATGAATTTGCTGCCACAAATAGAGTGCAAGGCTGTGGAAAACGCAATTTCTGTTATAAATATTATTATATATTTTAATTTGAATGTCGGATTGGAATTAACGCTGTTATAAGAGTAATTAATCATTAGCATAAGCGAGGTTAACACTAATATAATGAGCATTAGAATGAAGTTTCTATAACTATATCCTATAACTTTTATTAGAGTAAAAAACAAAAACAAAAAAACGGACATGTTGATATTTACTATTTTTACACACTAGAGGCTTTTAAATGAATTGTGAATCTAAAATATGCATGTTAGAGAATGAACAAATGGTTAACATTGTGTCATATCAGTCAGAAAAGCAATTCTGGGCCTTTTTTAATTATTATTTTTTTTTTATCTAACTTAGTTGTTATTCTTGGCTTTAAAATTCAAAAGCCTTTTGAAATGAAAAATGTACACAGTTTGGATTAAATGAAAGTATAGTAAGAAAAAATTATTAGCATGTGTTTGTGTTTTGCTTTAGTACCGAGAACCGTGTATTTTCACTAGTATTGGTACCGAATACTGAAAATTTGGTACCGTGACAACAGTAGTCAGTCCTCTTGGCATTTAATGACATAATGTTGACTTCAAAGTATGGGAACCTTGAAATATGCAAATAAGAATTTATGTCAGAGTTGTAATGAGCTTTGGCTTCTTGTTCAAGAACGTTGTTAATGTAGTTTTGGACAGAACACAGTCTTCTATAACCCTAAAACGAGGAAAGTAATCCATTTGGATAGGCATTTGATAGACCCTTGCATCAAACGTGTCAGCAGGAGTAAGTGCCAAGTGTGATGCAGAGAGTGTATCTAGAGAGAAGCCAAGTCTATTTGAAAAGTTTGAGAAGAGAGAGGAGACACAAAGGTTTATCAACCAGATGTAAAATTCATCTGCAGCCTAGGTAGGATGGCAGGGATTCAGTGTGGTATATTGATATGTCCTTTGTCGTTCTCTCTGTATGACAAATGCAGATGATCCTGCTGGGTGGGCGGGGCTAATGGCCGCCTGTCACACAGAGAACACAGCATGCTTACTCACAGGCTCCGCCCCTTGCAGAGAAGATCTGGAAAGGGCGCACATGACCCTGGTGTCTGAAAAAGGTCAGTGAGACTGGTCATGTCAGTGTATGTGTATATATGCTGATGGGAGCACGGTTCTAAGACTATGTGCGTTATGTTTACGATCTGTTCTCAGTGAAGAGCCTACAGGCAGAGGACGGCCTCTTGGCTCAGGCCCTGGAGGGATGGGTGCTGCAGCAGGCCGTAACTGGACTCAAACAGAGCAGCCAGTATGACCAGGCAGAGACTCTCTGCTCTCAGGTACACGTACACACACATGCTATCTCTTTCTGTCACGCTGTCCCCCATTGATGCGTCTCTCTCGTGTGAATCAGGCACAGATGCAAACACAGACAGGTTGACCTGTTCTTGGGCTTCAGTGCAGAACCATGTGCCTGTTTCATGCACTGACACGGGACCATCTGTCTAGCATCCATCTATCATTTCTAACTGTCTGCTCAAAATGCTAGAGCTGTTCCCCTTTGAGGTGTATCTGTAGTGTAGGAGTGTCCAATCTTGCTTCTATAGGGCCAATGTTCTGGATAGTTCAGCTACAGCTTACCCCAAAATGCCTGCCTGGAAGACCTTAATTAGCTGGTTCTGGTGTTTTAAGTTGGGGTTTAAACTAAACCCAGTCTCAAAATTTATATAGCATATTTTAAAGCGATAGTTCACCCCCCCCCCCCCCCAAAAAAAAAAAAAACACCTTGACAGCAGCCATTGACTTCTAAAAGAAAATACTATAGCCCCTTTCACACTGCACGTTGGACCCGGAAAAAATTGCCAGGACACATTACCTGTGTATTTTCTGGAATCGTAGTGTGAAAGGGGCTTATGGAAGTCAATGGCTACCGTCAGCTGTTTTGTTGCCAACGTACTTCAGAGTATCTTCTTTTGTGCTCAACAGAAGAAAGAAACTCATACCAGGGAAGTTATGCTCCATAAATTTGTGGCAGCAATCAAAAATGACACCTTTGTTTGTGACGAGCTTTATTTTTAATGCCCAAAGTAAGATAGTGGGCCTCATTTATCTATCTAACATAGAAACAAGAGCAGGTCTGAGTGAACAAATAAAATTTCTACAGGATTCACGGAACATTTGTATGCTTCCAAACCCATCGTACGAATGATCATACGTTGATCAATGCGGTGGCTGAAAACAATCGTCATTTGATTTTTATGCCTCTAAAAACACCGGGTTTAAAAGCCTTGCCCTAGAGTTTACGACAGTTAGAGGAAGTAAGCTCACGAAAGAGAAAAATTATCTTACTCCAAAAAACTCGTTAACATCGTAATTGGAACAGTTACATTCATTTACATCTATATTAATTGCTGGTAAATGTAACAAAACTTTTACAAACATTATAAACGCTATATAGCCTATTTAATTTCCCTCACTCCACAAAAAATTCTTTAACTGTATTCAGAACAGAACAAGAATGAAAAATAAGCAGTTACAAAATTTGACATTACGCTATGAAATAAAACCCAAATTAGGCTATAGTGGGATTCATTATAAACCGCATACAAACGGCAAGCTAAAATTAATTGAATTAAAGTGAAACTGAAATTGCACTCTCTCATTCGACAAGAATTTGAATGTTTCCAGTTTTGTCGTGTAACATTTGGTTGCTAAACTGTAATTCATTATGTATGACAAGAACTTGTACTTCACTCGTGTTCCATTATCCACGTAAAACCTCCATGTGCACAAAAATGTGTTTGTTGGGGTTTGTTTGTGTAAGAAAATAGTTTGTTGATTTTACAGTGGAGCTTTTAAATTGAACAGTGCAACTTTGATGTTTGGTTGACTGCATTTTAGTTTAAAGATGAATGGCTGAAATGTCAAGCATTATCAACGTTAGAACTTGTATGTTGTGTGCGCTTGGGGGCTGGATTTAATAAAATAAAGAAATAAAGAAAACAAATAAAATGCATTGTGTCACAAAACGAGCATAGCCTATGTTTCTTTTGTTAATCTGCAAATTATTATAAGTGAAATATATAATTAGTAGTCCTATTTATTTTATTAATTTAATAAACATTATTTCAGTTTTTCTCCATTCTACATGCTGCATGTGCTTGATGTGTGAAACCTCATGGTCTGTTTGTTTACGCTGCTATTTGGGCATATAAAGCTGAAAAAAATGACATTCTAATCTTACTGGTTAATGATCGACTAATGAGCTTCGGTTGTTGGTCAGGAAAGTGAACAAAATGCTGTCAATATGCAATTGTGCATCAGATTTTAACTGAAAAGCGCATTACAAATAAAATGTATTATTATTATTCACTTTGTGTCCCTAACCATTTGTATACTCCCTCTTCCTCTCTCAGGTTCTGAGTGTTTCTCCAGAGCATCCTGTGGTGTTCTTGATGTTAAGGCAGGTTCAGTGTGAGCGCCTCATGTTGTCTAAAGCTGGTAACTGTGTTCCTCCTGCGGTGCTGGATCAGCTCAGTGCTGCGGTCATGGCCAACCACACATCTGTGTCCGCCTGGCATGTACGTACACTCAGCATCTCACATGAGGAGAGCTCGGTGTCAGTTTGATTTCATAGTAAAAGTGTGAATGTGAATCTTGCTATGTTATTCATATTGATTTTTAAATGTTGCCATTTTGGTTTCCCCTGGTTAAATTGACAGGAAATTTTCAGTGAAATAAACAAATGTTTTTATACTGCAAATACTGTATGAACATGTGGGAACTAGAGAGTTGTTAATTTGATCTTGCTGTCTCTCAGTGGTTGGCTGAAGTGTACCGCTCTCAGGGTCTGCTGGCTCAGGCCTCTGTGGCATATAAACAGAGTCTTCAGCTGGCCTCTCAGCTCGGTGACCACTTCGGCAAGATGAGCAGCTTGCTCCGACTAGCCCTGCTAGCACTTATGCCATGTTTGGTGAGTACCAGATTAATCTTGTACAGGGATGCTGGGAGAAACAGACACAATCTTCTCAGACACTTTTTACAATATACAGTGTGGCCCAAATGACTAAAATCATTAGTCACTAATATATATATATATATATATATATATATATGAATGAGAAAGTAAACATACATACCATATGTCGTGACATACAGCCAAGTATAGTGACCCTTACTCAGAAATCTTGCTCTGCATTTAACCCATCCAAAGTGCACACACACAGCAGTGTGTTAAATTTACATGTCAGATACAAAGTCTACAGGTGGTCTTAGACTTCAGACTTTGTCAGTCTCAAGCAGTAACTAATTTGCCAGAATATTAATGATTGAAGAAAAATGCAGAATAGGAAAATGAACAATGCCTTTTTTGGCAGTGGTTTCTTCTAAAAGTTCTTCTTGTAGATGGAGTACCTCTATAGACAGCTGTCAAACCAGGCAAATCCCAAGTCTTTACGTTATGTGCATTGGGGTTTCAAACACAAATATATGGCAGCTGCAGTCTGAATCCTGTCTTAACCGTCTGTTAGACAGAGAGGAACGGTTCTCAGGAAAGAATAGAGCTCATAATAACTCAGGAGATCACTGTCTGATAATCCTGCAGTCTTCATAAAATACTGACTTGGATGGATGAACAGCTATGAAAAGACTTTCAAACAAGCATGCACTGTGATACGGCAGACAATCATGGGGCAAATGATGAAAGAAAGGAGTCCAATTGTAGTGCTGTTTACAGTCTAATAGTGGAAAGCTAAATAAAGTTATCAGTTCACTCTGGGCTCATACTAATGTGTTTAGTTCATTTAACTTTTAAGTATAATTATATAGAATTCCATTTAAAGTTCAGGGACAGTAAGATGTGGTTTTGAAATAAATTTTTAGTGTTATTTAACAAGGACATGGTAAATCAAAAGTGACAGTGAAGACATTTATAAAGACAAGTTATAAAATATTTCTATTTCAAATAAATGCTGTCAACTTTACGTTGATTAAAGAATCATGAAAAAATAAGTGTATCACAGTTTCCACAAAAACATAAAGCAGCACAACAGTTTAAACATTGATAATAAGAAAACTGGAGTACTGGCAGCTGGAAAACTTGACAAGCACAGGAATAATTTTTTTCTGTATAATTTCTGTGTTATTATTTTTATTAAATTTCCAACACATTTGGGTACATCTTTGAGGTTTCTTGCTGTATTCCTTGTAACATTTTCAAATATTTTGCCTGCATTTTAAAATATTGCCTGTGTGACCGCTAATGAACATTATATTATTTGGGGCTAAGCCTCTAACAACAGCTTCAAGCATCTTTCTTGCACATTTTCTCCCTTTCTCTCTGCATTTTCTCCCTCCCTCCCTTTTCTTTTTGTCTGTCCAACTCCCCTCCATCTTCTGTCAGCTTGTTGCCTTAATTTTAGCTGACTGCAGAATTGCCTGTTAAATTAAATTAGCCCATTAGACAATTTGTGGCTTGCCTTTCATTACTTTTAATTAAAACGTGCCAGCCTTCAAGCGTATCCAGACTCAAGTTATATATTATGCTGAACTTAGCCAGCTAAAATACATCTAAAACTTTTTAGATGTAAACTGAAAACTAAGTTAACTGAAAACAAACAGTTTTAATTTCTTAATCCTATTGCACAAAGTTTATATACCAAAACTGACCATTTTGCAATAGAAGTAAATATTGTGTAAATCTATCTAATTGTTCTTCTGACAACAGGCTGGTGTTTGTGTCCCTGAGTGGAAGGATCTGGTTTTGGAGGCCAGTGCTGAAGTCTTAAAGATGGGCAGCTCACCAGTAGCTCTGCTTTTCCAAGCCTTACTGCAGTTCTCTTTAAAGATGGGTGCCAGGTAGGACCATTACACAAAGCACAAGGTGCTTTTGTGCCACTCTCTTTTTGCATATAGCTTTAGTAGGGTTTTGTGTTCAAATCACATTTATTGTCACCCTGATATTCAGTCATCATGTCAGACCAGCCAGACCTGTTCTGTGCCACATATTTATATTTCATTTTTTGCCTCATCTTGGCATTGCATTCTTATTTAATCTATTTAAATATAAAATATATAAATATATCACCTTTATTCATGATATCAGAGGTTAAACTGGATCAGTATCTGATTGATCATGTTTTGTCCTTCTACAGGGAAACCCGTCGCCTGTTGGAGAAGATTGTTTATTCTTCCACCTCAGGGAACTCTGAAACAATAGTGTCAGTGGCACGTTGGTACCTCCTGCGCCACCTGCACGCCAAAGATGACCTGGAGCTGATAGATGTGAGCAATTGCATCCACTCGCGCTACTTGAAAACAAATTAGCAACTCAGGCTGTGTTTCCCCTAATGAGATTCAATCCTAATATAATAAAGCATTCTGAAACTGCAACATCAGCCACCTACTGTATTAGGATTAATTCCAATTATTAGTTCATAAATTTACATATTTCTAATTGCTTCAGAGATTGTTGTAATTGTATGAATGGTTAACCTTTGGCCATATATATATATATATATATGCTAAAATTTATTTAAGAGGTATTTGTAGCATTAATACATTCTGAAAAGGTCATCGCTGAAACGGTCTTCATCAGTATAAAAAAAAAAGGTTAAAGTCTCATTTGGATACATTTATGACATAATAGAGGCAAATACATTTTCAAATGGCTGCCTCTAGAGCATTTGGTTTAAACAAACATATTTGTGTCTGTGGAGCCTACAGAAGGTCCTCAGTATCAGGAACAAATGGATCGTTTTATACAATGGTTTAAAACTATATATTTTCTTATATATGACGGTTGAAGTGAATATGACGTGAACCTCAACTAACCTTACTCATTAAAATAATTTTTTAAAATCCAAAAGTCATGATCCCTTTAAGAATGGCATTGTGTTTTGGACTTGTAGACCCTGTTGCTGAAAGCGACAGCAGAAGGAGACAGCAGACTGGTGGATTTCCACAGACGCCTTTATCCATCCAACTGAGACAGTCCACCGGCGTCCTCACATCCCACAGGAGATCTGCACCTCACCATCTAACCATCTAGCAGCTCCAGCTGTTCTGCCTTATCTCCTACAGACTCAGCAGTTTACTCACCGATCAATGTGCTTACAAATCTGAAAGTCTTTACATGACCAAGTACATTTCATTATGTATGGATATCTCTGCTGAGATCATTTAAAATACATTTGATCTATATGAATGGCTCCTTTAATAGCAGTTCTTGTTATAACTGAATTAGCCTATGCTCATTGTATTGCATTCACATGGGCACTCACACGTGAAAAATTATGTTAATGATTCATGATTATTTTTATGTGGCTTCCCCACTGCAACTGTTTTGCCATATTTAGGATTGCCGCTGGGCTCAGCCTGCTATAATCAATTCAATCTACTGCTATTGCTATTTTGTAACTCAAAAGAGTCATTGCTTTGCATCTAAAATCACTATTGGGTGCATTTGAAAGTGCAGCTTCAGATGGTCTGATTATGGTCAGAAAATCCAAGAACTGACATTTGTCTTTGCCCTACAAGAAGCACTGGCAGAACAAACAGACCTGTGTTTTTTCCCACTGTCATTTCCAAATAACTGACTTTAGTCATCTCTGCATAACTGACCTATGGTCAACTGCAGGAAGCCATCGAGTCTCTGAAATATTAAAGCACATAACAATAACAATAGTGGTTTATGTTGGGTGTATTTATGCTTTGCAAGTATGCATTGGTGACTTGGAAAATTAAATGAAAGCAAAACAATCTTGTTTGTTTATTCCAACATTCATTACAATCAATATTGGCCTGGTGACATGCAGACAAACAGAACAATTAATCTTCCTAATCTTTCAGTATTGAGCATGCACAAGTATTGTGCTTCTAATATTGGATTTGCCATAATTGTACCTTGACTGAATTTCATCAACTATGATGTTCACTCAGAATCTGACTTTAAAGTCTGGTCTACAAAAAAGAGATTTAAAGGAAATGACTCTACACAAAGGGTTTTTTTATGTAGAAAACAATTGAGAGCTTATTTGATTATATTATCCATCTGCACATATTTTGCTGAATCATACTTTGTGTTCTCACACAGGTTGTATATTCCAGTATATATGTCTTCTGAAAGAATAATCCAGTCAGGGCTCCTTCAGTCCTACCATGTTTCTCTGGATTTGTCTAATGTCTCGTTGCAGCTCTCCTTTGTCCAGCTTTGCTTTGGTGTCGCCGATATGTCTCAAAGACGCAATAGCATCATGAACCGCCTGGAACCCTAGCAAATATAATGGAGGAGATCACCTTCAGAAAGCTGTGGAAGCATTGACTCTGTGGTAGAAGTGTATGTTAGAAGTCTCATCTATAATGCATCACTCGCCTTCAGTCCATCACAGGTTATCTCAAAGAGAATTTGAGAGTGAAAGTAATGTACAGTATGTCTTTAGCTGAAGCTGTCACAATTAACGTGTTTATTGAGGTTGATTTGGTCTTTTGTACTGGATGCCTGGAAAATGGCATATTCTGTCCATAACATTTAGAAATCGAGCAGTTGGTAGGAAATATAGATAAACTAATAAATGTCAAATCTGCTAGGGTGGAAGATACCCAGTGGGCTTGCCTGTACATTAAGCTTCAAATGATACCAAAAGAATGTTTCAGTCCCAATTTGAGCCATGCTTTCTATTCACACATTCATTTTCCAAGCAAACAGCCTGCAAAAACAGCTTCAGGAGAGATAAATTGGGCCGCTTATTTTGGCTAGTATTGCATGTGAGGCAGCCAGAACATAATCTTTCCAATCTGTTGTTAAGAAATTATATCATAACCGCTAAAGTGCTAGTTCGTTGGTCGGATTTAGGCTTGAGATGATTTGCTGATCCAGAGGTGTGTGTAGAGAGGCACCAAATATGACTGAGTAAAAAGTTCAATGTTATACTTTAACTTTTCACGTTCACTAAGTTAAAATGTTTGGGGTACAAATTTTTGAATGGTAGTTAACAGGTTTGAGTTGAGATGTTCTAAAGGGTTTATTGTGCATGAATGGTTATGTCATTCTCATGTAAGACTCGCCTGACTGGTACTCCCTCCTCATCTGCTCTAGTTCTTCTCTGAAGCACTGCTCCAAAGTGTTGATCTTGCGGTTGAGTTTGTCCTCTGAGCGCTTGGTCCTGTCAGATGATCGCACCTTCTCCAACTGTGCCTCCAACCTCTCCACATGACCAGAGAGAAGAGCCATGTTCTCCTTTAACATGCTTTCCACTTCAACCTAAGTACATATTTTGCACAGAATATATACATATTCTTTTTACCATGTTATTGGATATGACAATGTAAATGTATGTGGTATTGCCAGACTAGATCTGCCACACACACTGCTGGTGGAGACACTGCTTGCTACTGCCGACAGATGCACAGACGTGCTTCTATGAGCATTTAAGATATGCTGCTGCATGAATAGACATAGATAAATACCTTAGCATGTCTAGACAGGTGGAGCTGGGGGAGTAGGAGGGTTTCTGTAAATCCAGCTCACAGCAGACTATTTAAATGTTGAGCGAGACCAATTATTATTGTGTCATGTGAATTATATAATGGAAATGATATATCAGTCTGTGCCATCAAGAGTTGAATGACTTAACTATATACTGTATAAACAAAAGTATATATTATTCATTTATTTAATTATATGCATAATTTATTAGTAGGTGTGGCCTTTTATTTGTAATTTGAGTTTGAGGCCACAAACGTTAAACCTCAGTGTAATTTCACTATGGTGTAGCTCACTTGTTATAATTACTCAGAATGCTGCATTGACACATTAACACATTTACCGCTCTCTCCTGCAGCAGTGTGTGCAGCTGCTGGCTGCTCTGTGTGTGTGATTGAACTGTGGTTTTCATCTGCTCGTCTGCCCACTTCCTCAGTCTCACTGTCTGCTCCTCCACCTCCCTCAGACCACTAGAGATCCTGCATAAATATACACACATGCATGCCGCATTTAATACAACACTTGCATTAATCCTGCATTAATTAAGATATTGTGACATAATGTTTTAATACACTCTTGGTTTGGTTATGGTAAAGCTATAATTCCAACATCCTTTGTTTACTGTCAGATCAGGTCAAGGCGTCTTTTGGTAATTTAAATTCTACACAACAAAACAAAACCAACCAATAGTATGATACATTATGTTGCTTCTTCAGTGTTTGGCGGAAATGTTCAAAGGCTTTTTTTTTATTATTGTGGTCAAGACTAATGGTATGTGCTTAGCTTATACATAAACTGGCTTTCAAAAATAACTCAACACTGAGGAATATTAATTAAAGTAAAAAGTGTGTAAACTAGCCCTGACCTTTAGGTAGAAATTTACCTTTTTATAAAGGTTAAACTGTGTCTATATGACATCATTGGGCTCATGCTATAGTTCCCAGCTTCTTTCTCAATGTGTTTATTTTTCTTTGGCTCATATGCTTCTCTTCATGACCCACAGTAAGCTATCTTGACTCACCATTATTACATAACAGCCCAAGCGTAGCCAGCCAATTGCTTTGATTCTGTCACATAATGAAAATACGCCTTTCACTGGGATCACAGGCAAGGCTCCATTTCAGCGTGCTGAAGCTGCCATCTGTGCTCCACAGTGCAGTCAGGAGATAATATTGTCGCATAGATGGAGAGCTCATCTTGCACATGCCATGTTACAGCACATAGACTGTCAGTTGCACTATTTGGAGTCACTGGTTCCCCTGGGATCCATTTAGTGCCAAAACACCAGGCGCTTCTCAAGTTTTTTAAGTACATCATTCTAAATACAACAAATCCTCCTGACAGCAGATTCGATAGAATTGGCCGGTGGGAAAGCATTGCAATAAGTGATGCCAGGGCTGTCGAGTCCATTCACTAGTGCCCTTCACAGTTGAAATTTTATTAGAAAAAACAAGGGGCCTAGAATAGATTTTTGCAACTGGTCTGACTAAATATTAGCAGTCTTGCAGCCCAAACCACTTTGAAAACATGTCTGCCATAAATAAATTAAAAATTGAATTCACACTCCATTATATTCCAACTTGGCCTGTCACATTTGGTTATGAGACATGTAAGAATCAATGGTGTTTGGCCTTTTCTTTTTCTCTTCTTTTTTCTTCTCTTTTTTTATCATCTTTTATTGCTAAATACAAGAAAAATGCTGTGCCAAAATACAAAAACAAGTGAACCCTAATAACATTTTTGAAGTCACAAATGTAATCAGTGTTTATTTCAAAATACTCCAGCATATGTTTTAGTCAAGAAATATATTCTATGTAATATTTTCTGTAAAACTTATATTCTAAATATATATTTATCTAATATTCAGAATTTGCACTAGTACAAATCTCTCTCTCTCTCTCTCTATATATATATATACATCATATTTGTTTTACTAAAACTGTTGTATTTTTAATGTCAATACAGTAGACTAAAATGTTTATTACATATTCATTGTGAATGGTGTTTGGAATTACTGACAAATGTGTACCTTTTGAAATGGTACTGCCCCAGTAGCAGCTTTTTTAGGCCTACTTTATTTATAAGAGTGTACATGTAAAGCAATCATAACAATGACTACTGAGAAGAGGCTTTAATTTCTCTTACTTCAAATCCAGTCGTTTTATGTCCTTCTGTAAATCTCCAGTGGTGTTCCTCTGAGAAATGAACTTCTCTGACAGTGATGCCTCTAGTTTTCCAACATCCTGAGACAGCTGGCAGATAACAAGACAATATAAAACACAACTGACATCACACTCACTTCACATAGTTTTCATTGTCCTTCTAGCTCCAAACTGTATCAAATCAAGCTGGTTAAATAGCCTTGGAAAGGTTATCCCCAAATGCAGCATTCCTAAACCAGTTATCATTAAAACAAACAAACAAAAAAAACATATTACATAAAATGTAAAATTAACATGTATTTTGCATGTTTTGACATCAGTGTGCATGGCAAACTAGTGTTCCCATGTGTATTTGACACACTCAAGTTCCGGCTGTCCTCGTCCCCTTTCATTTTCAATTACCATAATGGTGTGTGATGCCCACTCCACAGAGCCAATGCACCGCAATCACTGTAATTTACTGTTACTCCCCATACAGCCACCATGCAGGGACTCCAGTTTATGTGGATGATAGCGCTGCAGTTTCCCCAGTGGAAGAAAGGCCAAGGCTGATGCAATTTCATATCAAGTGCACATACTGACTTGGTCACAATATTTATTTGTGTATGCCTAAGTAAAGGAAAACAAATGCAGACATGCCAATGCCAGAAAGAACCATGGTATTATATATATATATAGCATATAGATACTACAGTATGACATTGTTTGCAAAAGTAAAACCATTCATGAAAATGACAGGCAGCATACTGTGTAATAAGTGTCTCTGCTGTAATACAGTTCAGTGTTTTTGAACAGTGTTAACAGTAAAATGTATGCCTTTGCGTGAATATATTTTAGCTATGCTCTTCAATGGCTTGGTCATTAATGTCTCACCTTGAGCTCCATGTCTTTCAGCTTCAGCTCCAGCCCAGAGTGTAACTCGCTCACTTCCTGCTGGAGTTTCAGGATGTCCCGCCATCCAGCACTAACATCTGATGACAATTTTGCAATGCTAGCATCACATCTAAGGCAAAAAGAAATTCAGACAGATACTGGAGTGAGAAGGTCCAGCACTGGCAATTATATGGTTTAGTTGATTTTCAAGATAAAGTGCCCCAAAAACATAGTTAACATTACAAGTGGACCTTAGGGAAAATGAAATGGAAAAAAAGGTAAGCAAAAGCAGAAATTATGAAATTCATATTTATTGCTTTATTCATCTTGGTAAAATAAAATTTAATAAAATTACAATATATATATAAATTAATGAAGAAATACAAATAATTATCTGGACCTCTAAATAAAATCTTGGTGTAAATTTTGACCTTGCCACTCTGCCTCTGAGATCCCCAATACCCGTCATGTTCTTGCGATCCAAGCTCTTGACTGCAAAAGTTGTCCCTGCAGCAAGGTTGTCTCTCTCAATAATCTGCGCTTCCAGCACCTGGTGAGACAGAAAATTGTTCTGTCATATAACAGCGATGTGCTCACATCAGCAGTCACTCTCTGCAATCAGTTTAACAGACTTCAGTAATTTCCCATTACAATGCAGGAGTAAAATTAAAAATGAAATGTAAAACTTATATGATATGCTTTGATCATAAGTCTAATTGATCAACTGCCCATCAGTGTAATTAGTTCAAATCTTTCTGAGAGAAGAAAAAAAACAATTAACCCGTTTTACATTTCCAGGGTTCTCAGAAGTGGACATCATATTTGGGTAAACTTCTATAGCGCTAAATAGAAACTTCAACAAATATTTGTTTGCACTTGCCAACGATAATGAAAATTATGAAAATTAACGCACGATAATGTTTCTATGACTTTCCAAAATAATAAATTTTTTCGAGAGTTTGAAAATGTGAGAAGGATATCAAATTTGCTGTCACTCCATCAGTTAATTAGAATTAATTTATTTTATGATATTAAATTAACAAGGAAAGAAAATATATATTAAATTTGTACATATAATATAATGTTATATAATATGATATAATATATTGTACATATAATATAATGTTATATAATATGATATGATATAATATATGTCATCGTTAATGTTACTTTTGCACCTGGATGTCTTTGCTGAGCTGTTTGACAATGTGAGTTATGATCTGAATGTGGTTTTCCAGTAGTTTTCTAGCAGAAGACTCCATCCGGACTGAACCCTGAGTTGCAGTCATCACATCGTCCCTGATCTTCATGGCTTGTTCCAGTAGAATGTTTCGAGTGCGTTCTTGATTGGTCACGTGGCTCTCCATATATCCTATAAACTTTGAATTAAAAATGTAATAGAACTATTTTTTTTAGGCCTATAAACATTAACACTCAAGACCCCAATTGTTAACGTAAAGTAAGCTGGTTTCCAGAAACTTATTCTTAAAAAGCTCTCTCCATCGCAGCCTTTGACATCTCATTACAGTGTGATGTGAACTTATTTGATGTTATTTAATCATAAAATGTAAAGTAGAATTACTAAACAGAGTCTGAGAATGCTTTACTTTGTAAAATGAACTGCAGTAAAGAGCCTTTGGAAGCTAGAAGAAGACAGCACGGTTTTCTCTTACACTGCATTAACTGCAGCGAGCATAACTCAAGGACTCCAGCAAACTACATCAACTATTGATTATCTGCTGCTGAGTACAGTTTCACCCTGATGAGCACATAAATAAAGTATTCATTTAACAGAGGTGAATCCTTTTGACTGAGCATTTACAGATTTAATAAGCATCCGTCATAACATAGCCACAATGACAAAAGAAAGAAAGAAACCCTTTAGTGCAGTTCAAATGTGGACTATATATGCCTAAATATAAATGCAAAGTAAAGAGGAAATCTTTACTTACTTGTGAACTGTTTCCCGTAGTCTGTGTTTGTTTAATTTCATCTCTTAGCTACCACATGGCATGCTCTGACAGGAGTGGGTCATCTGGTAGGCCTACCTGACAACTAGATAATGCAGACAATTTGTTTTATAATCGTCCAACTGCTTGTCTAAATATAATATTATTACAGCTAATTAACTTTCTAGTCTGTGAAGAATGACAGCTTTAGAATGATGGACTAAAAGCAGTTCATCATGCTATAATTTCACAAGAAGATGTTACGAATGTACACACAAACAGAGATCCAATCGCAGTATTTAATGAGGAATCCAAAAATCACATCCAAAAACAGGCAAGAGGTCATAACAAAATCGGTCCAAAAACAAGAAATATGAAAACACCACAAGGGACCACGAGAAAACCGGGTGATGGAAAACAAGGACTCCATCAAAACAGATAGAAACAGACCGGTTTATATAGACAGGCGAAAACGATGAAAGTGGAGACAGCTGAGTGCAATTAACAGGTGTGCAATTAACAGTGATGAAAGGGACAAAGGCTTTGTGGGAAATGTAGTGCCTGCAGTGGGGTGACTATGGGGAAGTGAGACCACTAGTGGACAACCAGAGAAAACACAGATCAGACACTGTGACAGACGAATGATTAAGTATTGAGACAGAAGCCAGATATCTAAGACTCCTCATTAATTCTCATGGGCTTTTCTGACCAGAGTACCAGTAATGATTTGTAACACATATATTATGCAATAGCAGAGGTATTGAGTATGTCCACGCTTCAAAGCTAAGTTGTGATGGTCTCTTTAGGGAAATTATTAAAGTAATATTACGTGTGCTGTTACTTGCTGTGTGCAAAATCAATTTGATACACGTAACATTTAAAACCTCACAGTTCTTCGTCAAACAGACATGCCTTTACAACAGCTGTTACACCCTTTACAGAATTCAGTAATTCAAACTGCAAGATCTTAAAAGGGAAATATGAGTAAAATAAATAAATAATATAAATACATAATTCTGATTGATTCTGAATCTCTGATTTTGAGTGGGTTTTATTGTGGGCGGTATTGCCTTGGCTTTGCCTTCACTTTTAAATCGATAGTAATATTTTCAATGTAAATGCAAGTAATTTGAATGGGAAAAGAATATGAAAATGATATTAAACCTATCAAATGATTAACTCTAAAGGTGTCTTTACACAGCCAAGATAATCTGTGCCTGCTCAAAATTCAGTGTAAAGGCACAATGGCGCATAAAGCTAGACAAATTATGCCTGCTCAGACCTATTGAGATAAGACATAAATACCAATTCAGAAACACTTCTGTCTTACAATACACGTTAACATCATAAAATACAATGCATAATAAGTTAGATGTTAAATGTTTTGAGTCAATTTTTTTTTTCAAAAGTAAAATTATATTAAAGTTACGTTTATTAATGTTTACAGCATGTTGTGATTTTATATTATTACTGACCATAGTAAACTACTGGAGAGCCATTTTTGCTTATATCTAAATCGTGTGTCTTCCCGGTGTGCCACCTGTATTATTATCAGCACGTTTTATAGTAACAAGCATCATTTAATAGCTCAAATGTCTTATATTAATATTGTAATATAATGACAAACGCATAAACCTGTAGAAAAATAAAATGTAAATTCCTTATAATTACGGACTTTCGCCAGAAGGAGGAGCATCTTCAATAGTACTGCAATTATGTATTCGTGTACTGGCTATTTCTTAGGTTACTGTCAGGCCTTAAAGTCTTTAAAGAGTGAATCAGGTGCAGTCACGTTTATTTCACTGGTAGCCTTTGTTGGTGGCTATTCTTTCGATTTTTTCCCCATAGCTATTTTATAAAATAGGCTAAAAAAAAACAAGCGGTCTGGCAGGTTTCGTTTAGTTTACTTCAATGCTAATGGCCGGGAAATACCCTCTGAATAATGTTACTAGTATCACAGATAAAGTGAATGTGTTGTAAGTGCCTGAGTGTCATTTGAGATCAAGAGCACGCGCTCCTGTGCGCTCGCCCACGCGCCTCAGTGTCACTGGCGATCCGCGCGCTGACAGCCTGCTGCCGTTGCTGCTGCTGGACGGGAACTATGGAGGAGAAACCCAAAGATGAGAGCGCCAAAGACCCGCAAACAACGTCCTACCAGAGAAGGATGTGGAGGAATTTCCAAGAGAAGACCAAACCGTTTTTGAGCCCCAAACTGGGGTCCGAACGACGCAGCGGCGATGGTAAAAAAGAAAGCGGGTTGTGGATGTTTAAAAGAAAGAAGAAACAGGTCTTGGACCGAGTCTTCTCGTCCTCGCAGCCCAATCTGAGCTGCTCAACTCCGCCGTCTTTCTTAGGCGATAAGACCCTGTGCGAGCAGCAGGACTCTAGCGCCGGTAAAGGACTCGGGATGTCACCCCTGGCCGCCGTTGCTGATGGAGCATCAGTCAGTAAACCGGAGATTTCCGTATCCGCGCATGGGAGCCCCAAGCTGCTGGTGTCTCATTTGGTGATGTCCCAGCAGAAGAGCTCGTCCTTGGGCTCGACGTGCTTCGAGAAGCTGGTGGTGGATTCGGCAGCATCCAGTGAGGACGAGCTGGGTAAAAACGCCAGTGACCTGGTAAGTGTGAAAGTGATTTTAAAACACAAAATAACCAGAAAGTTACCTGATTATTGTTTTTTTTTTTTTTTTTTTTTTTTTTTTTTTTTTGCATCTTGAGAAATTAATTGACTTCACGTTTCATCCATTATCTGGTCATCTCCCATGTGGGGTGTTCAGAAACCAGTTGACATTGAACATGTTGAGTGATCTGTCATTGTGTGGTGCTGCCGATTTCCTACTAGTGTACTTATAAGTGTTATAAGTGTTCGAGGTTTACTAACTTTATTTATAACATCTCACAATTGTCACATTCTGTAACCTCAAATAGTATTTGGCTCAAGTCACACTTCTGTGCCACTGCATTGAGATGACAGCATATCAAATCAATGGCATCTGTTCACAAATTATTATAGACTTCTACTTAGATCTAACTTCACTTTTCACATTTATGCAGTGCAAATACTTTTAACTTATTATTGTTAATGTGTTTTTTGTTTGATGTATGTAGCAGTGGTGTAAAGTAGTCTAAATGTAATTAGTTGCAGTACTTGAGTATCTTTTTGGCTTCTTTGTTTTGCAGAGTATCAAAGGTAATCGCAACTTTAACTACATTTTTTGAACAATTATCTCTTGACTCCATTACATTTTTTAATGAGTGTTGCAATTACTTATTACATTTTGCACGGCACCTAACTTTTTCTGCAGCAGTTTATTTCTTCTACAAGAGAAGCAATATTGCCATGTACAAGGCATTAAAGGTCCTATATTTTGTGTGTTTTGCCCTTACTCACTGAAACTTGTCTTCTTTTGTGAATGTGAGTGCTGTAACAGGTAGAATCACTGGTGCTTTCTGTAAAATATAAGGACATTACTACAGCGATTAGGCTGAAACCAGCACTTCTAATGCAAGAAGGCTTTGACTTTTCAATTTTACTTAAGTCTGAAAATGAAGCGGTGTCCAAATATGTACTGTGATTCTAATTTTGAATGGTATATTAATTAACAAACTTATGTTTTTGTGAATTTTTTTGCTTTAAAAGTCTGTTTGTGCTGCCTTTCTTTAAATAATTGGTTTGGTATTTTTAATGCAATGAAAAATGCCAACATTTTTTTTTTAAGCGTGACTTAATTATCTCAAACATTTTTTTGTGGGTACCCTGTATGTTTATGTGTTTAACATTTAACAATACACTAAAGCAAACATGAGTTTGAAATGCAGTTTGGACATTATCTGTCATCATGATTTTCATTGTCTCAAGAGCCATTGACTGGTGACGTTGTTAACATGTATTGTTTGTGGTTATTACACTTGTGATACAAACATCCCAGACGTTTGCAATGACTGGTCTGCAATGTCTGCAATGGCAAATCTGCCTTAATCAAGTTATTAAAAAAGTAAACTTCTGAATACTTCTCATTTGCAATCTTAGGTGTAACTAGCAAAACTTTTTAAACTAAAAAGTTTTGACTGAAAACTACTGTTTCACATTGAAGGCATTATTCCCTTTGTTCAAATATTAATAAATATAAAAAATTAAATCAACAGTTACACATTTTTTTTTAAAGTTTATTATAATTTTATCTATTGTTTTTTTTTTTTCGGACAATGGATATGCAAGAGAAAACAATACTCCATTTCACAAATTCCTTTATCAACAGTACTATTTTAAGTTTTCAGCCTTGACCTTGTTGCAAATAAGAACCTGATTTATTTAGGCTATCAATTCATAATTTTGTGAACCTTCTGACATCATCATTGGCCTTTCAGTGAATCACATCTTTTTACTATTAATTTTGTGAATGCGATTGGTCATGTTGAAAATTAATAGATCAATGGTTAAATATTTACAAGGTAGAAGCTTAGAAGTGTAAGTAATGCTGCAGACAGAGAAAAATATACAGGTGCTGGTCATATAATAAGAATATCATCAAAAAGTTGATTTATTTCACTAATTCCATTCACAAAAATAAACTTGTATATTATATTCATTCATTACACACAGACTGATATATTTCAAATGTTTATTTCTGCGTGACATGGAGTCGATAAGTCTGTGGCACTGCTCAGATGTTATGAGAGCCCAGGTTGCTCTGATAGTAGCCTTCAGCTTTTCTGCATTGTTGGGTCTGGCATATTGCATCTTGCTCTAGATTTTCTATGGGGTTAACATCAGGCGAGTTGACTGGCCAATTAAGAACAGGGATACCATGGTTCTTAAACCACGTACTGGTATCTTGTGTGCCAAGTCCTGTTGGAAAATGAAATCTGCATCTCCATAAAGTTGGTCACCAGCAGGAAGCATGAAGTGCTCTAAAACTTCCTGGTATACAGCTGCTTTGACCCTGGACCGCAGTCCAGTCCTGGATGCTTCTGACGCTGTCTGTTGTTCAAGAGTGGCTTGACACAAGGAATGCGACAGCTGAAACCCATGTTTTGCTTACATCTGTGTGCAGTGGTTCTTGAAGCACTGACTCCAGCTGCAGTCCACTCTTTGTGAATCTCCCCCACCTTTTTGAATGGGTTTTGTTTCACAATCCTCTCCAGGGTGCGGTTATCCCTATTGCTTGTTCACTTTTTTTCTACCACATCTTTTCTTTCCCTTCGCCTCTTTAATAATGTGCTTGGATACAGAGCTCTGTGAACAGCCACCCTCTTTTGCAATGACCTTTTGCGTCTTGCCCTTCTTGTGCAAGGAGTCAGTGGTCATCTTTTGGACAACTGTCAAGTCAGCAGTCTTCCCCATGATTGTGTAGCCTACAGAACTAGACTGAGAGACAATTTAAAGGCCTTTGCAGGTGTTTTGAGTTAATAAGCTGATTAGAGTGTGGCACCAAGTGTCTTCAATATTGAACCTTTTCACAATATTTACATTTTCTGAGATAATAAATTTGGGATTTTCCTTAGTTGTCAGTTATAATCATCAAAATTTAAAGAAATAAACATTTGAAATATATCAGTCTGTGTGTAATGAATGAATATAATATACAAGTTTAACTTTTTGAATGGAATTAGTTCAATAGATCAACTTTTTGATGATATTCTAATTATATGACCAGCACCTGTATATACTTGTGCGTAACTATTTCAGGGTTATACACATTTTTTTCTTGTAATAGTTCATAAAAAAATATACAATTAAATAATAATAACAATAGCTGAAAATGTTCTCACCCTCAGGCCATTCAATGTTTCTTTATCAGCACAGATTTGGAGATATTACTTCACTTGCTCACCAGTGGATCCTCTGCAGTGAATGGGTGCCATCAGAATGAGAGTCCAAATAGCTGACTGAAAGCATCACAATAATTCACATGTAATCCACATGACTCCAGTCTATTAGTTAACCTCCATGTCTATTTGAATCAGGGCTGCTCAACAACAGAATAACTACCTTCTTCAGGCTCAGGGGGATGTGTGAGTATTTATATATATATATATATATATATGTTACCATTTGTATAGGCATCTTTAAATTAAAAAGCTATTGTCATTTCCAATTAAAGCAGTTTGGATTAGGCTTGTATGGAATCTCAGATATTTATGGAAAGATCGAAATCTCTGCCTGTAATATGTTACAGTATTTGGGTTTGAGAAGTTCTTTGACATTGTGTGCAGAGAAGGCAATGAAAGAATCAGTGACCCATTTAGCCTGATCCATGATTAAACCCTCTAACACATCTTGCCCTCCATAGCAATTATATAATACCTTACTACTACACTGAGGTCCTGTTCCTCTGTTGTTCTGTTTGAAAATTTAACAGAGACTGCAAGATATAGATCTGATTTCGGTTTAGAGCAGAACAGATTAGGTAACTAGGTAAGGTCATTGGTGAAAAGTACAACTACTACTGCTCATGGCAGTCCTCTTGTGCAGCATCATCACATTTTTATTATCTCACCTTGAAGGTTTCTGTGATTAGCTGAGAGTGAAAGAAACCTCTGGCAGTCAATGTACTTTCTGGCTCTCAGGCTATACAACATTTTGCCAAAATGCTGAATTGTCTTAGTAAAGCATCAGGGCTTTATCATTTTTAATTATTAAGCCTGTCAATTTGGTTTAGTACAGATAATTATAGTCGTGGTCAGAATTATTGGCGCCCTCTGTAAATATAATCAAAGAAGGCTGTGAAAATAAATCTGCATTGTTAATCTGCATTGTTTTTTTTTTAAATCACATAAATCTAACCTTTCACTGGAGAATAAGAATTTAACATCGTTATGACAAATGTTTTTCTCTAATACACAATGGACATAATTAACTGCACCCTTTTATTCAATGCTTTTTGAAACCTCCATTTGGCATAATAGTTCTGAGTTTTCTCCTATAATATAAGAGACCATTCCTGCATCCAGAATCTCTCCAGATCCTTCAGATTCCCTGCTTCTCCTCTTCAGTTCACCCTATTTTTTTAGTTACATCTGACCATAGAAGCCAGTCCCATTTGAAGTTCCAGTAGTGGCTTACAACAGAATATGCTGGGGATTGTTTTCGGATGAGAGCATTTTCTTTTTTTGGGGTGTAGGTTCTTTTTTATTTAAACACTATGATTAACACTTCCTCACTCAGTAAATTTATTTGTTTAAAGATGTTTGAGTCATATTTCCTGATACATACAATGGTAAACCACAATAAGTTTTGTGCTTTTCTGTGACTGGATCACTTTGATCACTAATGTGAATACACATTTCAGATCATTTCCTGTAACCCCCCCAGGGGAACAAAGGAAATGATCTGAAATGTGTAAACCACATAACATTAGAAATACATTTTCTCACATGCCACATAACTGCCGGTGTAATATCCTCATGCCCTGCTCAAATGAGAGGGCTTTTTCTACATCTATTGAATGTGTAGGGTTGTTATCTAATATGTAGGTTTCTTGTGATGAGATTGGGGATATAACACTAAAACAAGACACTGGCAGTAAAACAAGGTTTGTCTTCCTCGTGAGCAATTCTCCTTCAAGTCAAGTTCTTTGTTTTTATGATGTGTCTGATTTTTTGTTTTTCCAAAATGAATATAGTGCCCAATATACAATATACCCAATATACCAGACTTGACTACTGCTTATTTTAACAAAGGAGTCAAATGGTAACATGATCGTAATAGCCCCTGCTGGTTGATGCCTTATAGCAACATCGTGTGGCAGGCATTTTTCTCTTTTTTGAAAAGTGTAAAAGGTGTGAAGTGTGTGACTTATGGCCAAGTATGGTGTCCCATACTCAGAATTTGTGCTCTGTATATATTCCAAGTGCACGCTCACAGTAGTGAACACACACCCAGCAGTAGGGAGCCATATTGCTGCGGTGCCTGGGGAGCTGTTTGTGTTATTGCGGGTGGAAGAGTGTGCTGGTTATTCACTCCCCTCACCAAAAATGTCTGGCCGGCCTGAGACTTGAACCTGCAACCTTCAGAACGCACGACTGGCCCATTTACAGCCATTCATATTGTATATGTGGAATGTAATACATTTATTGTATTATGTGGAATGTGTATGATGGTATAATTATAGAAGTTCTACTAGTGCCTGATTCTTTTGGATGCTCTTAAAATTGTGAAATGGACTTGATGTCAGGACTCTTGAAGTCAGGATACACTCCAAGAAAACTGAAGAAATATGGCCCAATATACTGTTTATATAAGGGAATTTTTCCATTTTGATTGTTTTTCAACAGGTGTTTTACCTGTGTTTTGAATAGTGCATTGCATTGGGGTGTTTTAGGGTTAAAGGAAATGTCTGTAAATAGTAATGTTCTGGAAGAAACTAATTTTTTTCTTGCAGTCTAGCCAGTAGTAGTGGTTCAATGGATTGTATTTTTATATTTTATGGATATATTTTTTTTGGATCATCAAGAAAAAAAGTATTTTATATCAGTGTACTTTGGTTTCTATTGATTACTTAAAGCACACTTTAAGTTCTTCTTCATTACCACAGCAATGACAGAGTTTTATTTTTTTTTTACCCAAATTCTGTGTTCAGTCTGCTGGGTCATGTTATTGGGTTATTTTTTATTATTTTTTACCCACTTGTCTTGGGTCATTCTAAAAATGGTAGGTTACTTTTTTATATCCGTTCACAGAAATTGTTGTTTTTAACCCATAATTTTTTAGATTCTCATTTTTGTATATTCTCTTACATTAGCTCGGTTTTGGAATGATAGTTTAAATGCATTCGCTTACTGGATCATTGGACTGAAAATGTTCCCTGAGTTTAGCGGCTTAATTAATAACTTAATTAAATGTATGCATCATCTTTTGTCAAATTAATAAATAAATTCAAATAGACACTAAAGGGCTGTAACCAATCAGATAAAATCCGTATCAACCAAATTTGTGTTTGCAATGCAAAGGTGGCACAGAATCTGCATCTCAAGTGGCATTTAGATGCATTCACACAGACTGTTTAAATCAACTGATTCGTTCAAATCACTGATTGATTCAGTAACGAAAAAGTGTTTCGTGTGTTTTGTTTGGTTTTTGTGATATATTCATTATGTCAAATCACATATTGTGTAAACCACAATTGCGATATTATCATCGGCAGCATATATAGCCTATTGCAAACCCAAATGTACAAATGATAAACTTTTACTCTGTGATGGTTAATTTTTGCAAATAATCCATGAATCACATATGTGCCAAACCGTTGGGCCAAGTCTGTAAGGATCACAGATCAACTACGGTCGATCTGTTTAATCCCAGTCACTAGTGAAGAGTTTGTCTATGGCGATTAAACAAAATCTTTTCAAAAGTAGCACACTTAAAAAAACTTTCTCATAAAGAGGCATTACTGCCATTCAGATGAAAGGGAATAGGTTTTCTTGAACATTAAAGTTTTTCCCTCTTTTATTCATTTAATCAGCTCTGATATATTTTTAATATAATTTATTATAATATTTTATATAAAAGTTTAATGTAATATTATATATATTGATTTACTGAGAGGACAATTCAAATGTACACTTTTTTTATTATATATATATATATATATATATATATATATATATATATATATATATAATAAAAAAAAAAGTGTACATTTGAATTGTCCTCTCAGTAAATCAAATGTTCTTGAACTCATCAATCAAGTCAATGAAGGAAAAATATGGTTGTCCATTTTCTTTTTACTCATTATTTCTTTAATTAATTATGAAGAACAATTAATAGAAATGAAAGGATTTCATAAATGATTTATTTTGACATGAAGTTGGTTTAATACTTATTAATTAGAAATTATACAAGGTAAAATCTTCTTAATGTTTAAAGCAGTGGCACTAATGCAGTATGTGTGGCCTGATCTCTGGGTAAGCTATATGTTTATTAGACTGCGCTGGGCTCTTCTTCTGTTGGCCTGTTGAAAGCACATTAAGTGCCTGCACTATAAAAGCTTCTTCTTTTTTTTGCTTTCATTTTTTTTCTTCTTTTCCTTTCATTAGCTTTCAAACAGTGGCCAACAAATTACACCTTGGAATTGGGTTAGTTTACATTGAAGTAAACTGTAATTTAACCCTACACATCACTAGTCTGATGTCTGGTGTATGTGGTATGACAACATGTTTAGAAAGGAACAGGTGGACTGTGAGTATTTACAAGATAAAGGCATCTGTTTATTAAATGTTTTAACATGATAATTCAGCAAATAAAAATTTGCAGTTCAATGGAAGTTATCAGAAGAGATAGTCTAAATGTGTTTGCAAATGAAGCTGTATTACAACACATTTCTGCTTCTCATGTCAATTGTTTTAAAAGGACTAATGAATGTGCATGAGCCGAATGCTGAAAAGGACAGCGGTCTCCGTAGTTGTGTTCATTGAGCATTATGCAGACCCACTGGATGAAATCTGTTTTGGATTTCTACCATTGTCATCAGAACAACTGTAATGTGCATGAGCTGTAGCAGGACACATTAACCCAATATGTAGTGTGGGTATTAAATCCAAGCCATTGCGTGTTTGTCTGCTGTAGTGAAGAACAGGATCGACTTGTTATTTTGGAGAAGCTGTGAACATCAGTAATTCATGGCAGGGTTCTCTGCAGAAAATAAGGACATTGAGATTCTGTTTTTAAAAAAGATGCTAGTGAATCATGACAATTCATTACCACTGAAGCATGCTTTCTTTCTTTCTTTCTAAGAGGCAGCTGTACCACAACAAATATGAATAATATACTGTAATATACACTCTTAAAAGAACGGTTCCATGAATAATCATGAACATTCCGTTGAACAAACTGTACTTCGAACTCTCACGCAGCCTCGTTTCATTCTTGAATATGGTCACAACCTTGTTTCTTCATATTGAATATGGTCATTTGTGGGCTGGAGTAGCGGCTGTGGCAGCATGATCTTAATCTGTACATTTCGTGGTAATTGCTGATAATGATATAGTGGCTTTGCAGTGATAAAGAATAAAAAGTAAGGCAATGAGAGAGTGCATATTCTTTCTGAAAGCTAAATAGTATATAAACTATAGTATAAACAGTATAATTAAGCACTGGCTGTGAGCAGGCCTGTTCACCGCTGTGTGAAATCTCATTTGCACAGGGCTGAGTTTAGTATAGGGCTGTTTGCACAGAGGCAAATGCGATTCGCATTAACTCTTCAGGCAGACTGGACATCAAATAACAGTTGTGTGGATGGATGCGCCGCTCCACTGGGCTTCATGACTGCCCATATTGCACTGTGTGTTTGTGTAATCCCTGATAATTTACTCACCCCCATGTCTTTCTTCAGTCACAAAGAAATTAAGGAAATTCTAAGTTTCTTTGCAGTTGAACAAAGAAAAACATAAACATTTAGGATGACATAGGGGTAAGTAATAACTTAGTACTTAGAAGCTAGATTGTTAACTGTATTTACTGAATGAACTGGCAATGAACAGAAAATAACACAACTGCTGTTGTTCTGTAGCATATGCAGCAAAAATATCTAAGATAAATTGGCAGTTTATTATTAAACCAATCAGCGTGCTCGAATAGAGGAAAATAGTTACAGTTTAATATTTATTTTTTGTTATTTAATTTGTGTGTGTGTTTGTAAGAGAAAGAGAAAGAAAAATGGCAAAATGCTTGTGGATGGTTCAAGTTCACAAGTGGGTCAACTCTGTTGTTCTATCACAGAGTTCTATCACAGAGAGTATTTCTCTTATACTATGCCAGTAGTTAAATATGTGCATGTTTCCAGTCAAATCAGAAATGTACAATAACAAATGTAAAAACAATAATATATTGATTATATTGCTTAAAGCTTTTTAATTCTAGTGGGGACAAAACTGTTGGCAAATGTGACCGGGACATGTCCCATCATCCACCAGTAAATTAATAAATGGGTAAGACATTTCCCTGTACAATGAAATTCTTACTTTGCTTTCCACTCTGAATGCTGCTAATAGAAAAAAACATAAAATATGAAGAAAATAAATATGAAGAAACAAATACACAAAATAAAAATATACAGTCTGTTTGTAAATGTGTGAAGTCTGTGAAAAGTTGCATGTATTCATGTATAAACTGCAACTTGGAATGTGGTGATGTCAAGATTAGTTAGCATTTGGCCCATTTAACATTCTGATGGCTGCTAGAAAGAAACTGTTCTTCAGTCTGGACATCCCACAATTTACACTTCTGTATGTCTTTCCTAAGGGCAGGATTGTGAACAGTTTGTGTTGCGGGTGGATGGAGTCTTTAAAGGGGTCATAAAAGGAGAAATCATAAATCACTTGATCTTTTGACATATAAGAGGTCATTGTACTATAAAAAATATCCTGTAAGTTTCGGAACTCAAAACTTTTTTGTAAGTCTTAAATCAGCTTATACTGAAGCCAGTCTGCCAAAATGACAGCTTGTGGAATATGCAAGACCTTGCGAACCCTGCCTCCACAGAAGAAGATCAACGCCTACTTCGACATCACTGCCTGTTTAGCCCTGCCCACTGATTCACGCATGTAGTGTACATAACAAGAGAGGAAAAAATATAGGTCTAAACATAAACCAAATCATAAAGATGGATCCGAAGACAACAAGACACTGCAGTGCAAGTTGCAGAAAAACACCATATCTGTGTTAAATGCAGAACTGTTGTCATTGAAAAGCATCCTAGTATAGGCATCCTTGTTTTATAGGTTTGAGAGGGTTATGTGAAGAGCTGCATAGATGGTGTCCTGTTTGTGGGGTAGATATGCTGTAAAGGGTCCAGTGTTTCTGGTATGCTGCTTTAAATTTGGGCCAGAACTATTCTGTCAAAACACTTCATAAATATTGGATTGAATGCAACTGGTCTGTAGTTATTCAGATGGGTCACTGTGCTCTTTTTGGGAAATGGGATACTTTCACATTCTCATCGTCGTTATTGTCATTTTCTCACAAACTGTCCCAACTCAAACATTCAGTTAAAATATTTTTATTAAAAAAGGCTGGAAGAGTTGATAGAAGCTTAATAGTGGTGTTGTTTAAGTCATGTGACTGTGATGTAGTTTGTTTATAGCCTTTTTTTAAATTTCTTTTTCGAAATGTACAAACATACTCGTCTTTGCGCCAATAATAAAATTTACTACCAAATTATATGTAATATTTAATTATTATTGATATTTAACTTATAATGGAAAGATTCCCACAACATTGAAGCTGATGAATAATATACAGCTAAATGCAAGCCATTAGGGTCTAGTCTCAGCCTCAGACATCACGCATATAGCACACAAAAGTGAAAACACTTCAGGAGTTTCTAAGTTGTCATCTGATTGGTTCTATCATACAGTATTTTCAGGAGACGTGTGTGTTGCATTCTTTAATGTTCTGCCTGGAAAAAAAAGATGCCATGCCACCAAACTCACACGAAAGAAGAAAGCCGTCGTGTTTACAACTGTGATGACGAGTGCTTATCAGGATCAACTAAACGCTGGATTCTCAAAAGTATATAAAATATTTAAAGTTTGCGGGACAATTCCTGTCTGTATTTGTAGCGACATTTCCATGCCCCAAAATGTGCTGCTGAACGAAACGAACTGTGATTGGTTGTTTGACATGTCGGTCAAATGGCTTCAGGGGCGGGCCTTGTCCAAAGAAAGCTGCCTTGGATTCCAGACCTTCAGCCGTCAGTCTGGCTATGTAAGACTAATTAAGGTTTAATTTTGATTTAAAAGACAGATTTCCAAAGGTTATATTCAGTGTTTCTCAATGTTAGATTTCCTTGTGTGAAAAACAAGTATTTATTCCTAGGCAATCTTTTTTCTTACCGCAATGACTGGGTCGGTGGAATTTATTTCCATAACCTTGTTGTCAGACATCACCGTGTTAAACTAAAGGGACAGTCTGTCTTTGGGATTAGGTGCTTGAAGACATACTGCTGATAGATAAATGATTGTCCCATACAGGTTTGACCCTGCCGTCTTTTGGTTACCAGACCAGATCCCACTCGCTATATACACCCCACAGATCATAATACATTTCGCGGCACCAGCATGTTTGTGAAGACAAAACATAAAGTACGGCGATGACAAACACAGACTCTATCAGTGGAGGTATCCCTAATACCTGCTTTCAGACTGCAGTCTAAAAAGCCAGTAAAGTGATGTTCCCCACACAGGTCTCAGATTACACCGTACTCTGAAAACCTGCAATTAGAGCTGCCCTGAGTAAAAGTTGTGAAGCAGGATTGTTATAAATGTATAATAATGTATTTTGTATATAACTGCTGTATTAAGGAGTGTTAGACTGTACACGTTATTTAACGTTATTTAATTACTTTTAAATGAATGTTTTAGGGGCTTTAGTGCATTTATCTTAGCACTGAGTTCATCTGCATACTAATGCAGCATTTACCAAACTGGGGTTTGTGGTTTGATAAGACTAATTAAGTAAACCATCAAATGGTAAAATTAAACCGTTTTTATATTGTAACATCAGAAATGTACAATATCAAAGTAAACATCTCATATTTTTAATATGATCAGGTCTAGGGTTTTGTGAGAGCTGAGCAGTATAAATGTGTATGTTATGTAATGTTGCTTCAGCGCATCCCCTCAGGAAACTTGCTTCAGAACTCGTCTTCAAAATCCAAATCTCTCATGCACAATTCAAGCCTGTCAGAATAGGAGATCTAAGAATGACCATTCACTCAGCTGTCATGATGCCGTATCACATCCGGGGAGCATGTATAACTTTACTGTGTCGGGGACCATCTACGTTTGTATTCCTGTCTAATGCAGTTCTAGTTTCATCATGAGTTTAGGACTGGAGCAGAAAGAAGCTCTGTGTGAATAGATCTGGCTCCACCTTCTGCCACACACATTGAACTGCAGCTTTTTTTATTTTTATTTTTGGTCTAATGTTATTCCAGAGGCTTTCACATGACTGTCACAGTAACATCAGAATAAATCCCAGCCAGAAATGCACGAAGCTGTTAAACTTGTTGATGTAGGCTTATATGTGAGTGTTTTCATTTAAATTATTGATTGGATGTCTGAAAAAATGTATTTGTGGGCTCATTGATTAAACATGACACTAGAAATAAGCCAGGGCTTTTCCACAAAATTAAAAGGTATAGTTCCCCTTATGAATACAATTTCTGTAATTCACAATCATATATTTCCAAACCTTATTATATGCAGTTGTTGTTATATGATGTTGAAGGCAAAAGGAGATTTTTTTTTTTTTTCCATATAATGAAAGTGATTGTTCAAATGACAAAAACAGCATGATATGGTAAGTAACAAGAGTGGTTTCATCATGCACTGTATTGCAAGTCATCCCGGATGATGTCAGACAGACTGGTATGGTCAAGTTGCATGTTCTGTTCAATTTTTCTCTCTCGTTCTTGTCAACAAGACAAGAGAACAACAACAGGTCAACAAGAGAACAACAACAGAATACAAGTTCCATGACAAGTCTCAGTTAGTCTAGTATAGAACGCATAGCCAGGTGTATATAATTTTTTTTTTTTTTTTAAATGAAAAAGACAAGAAAAGGAAAAGTACTGGTGTTAGTAGGTTAAGTGCAGGCGAAAAAGATGAGTCTTTAGATGTTTCTTGAAAATGAGTAAAGACTCAGCTGTATGAATTGAGATTGGGAGGTCATTCCACCAGCTGGGCACAGTCCAGGAAAAGGTCCGTGAGAGTGATTTTGAATTTCTTTGGGAAATTTCTTTGGGTTTCTCATTTAGAGCTGAATATTGTCTCTTACTCTATAGGCTGCCAGCTGGTTGTGCGGGCAAACACCATCTTAACCAAGGACACGTGTGTTAATACAAAGTGCTGACAGCATGCAGAGCAAACTATTTTTAACCGACAACCTTATGCTGAACAGTCGGAAGTTCAAAATCTTTAGAAAATTGCTAATCATTGGTTGGTTCATGCATTTTTTCATTAGTTTATCGTTAATTATAATATGACTTTTCAGCGAGTGTCTCACGTTTTGTTAAAAAATGAAATCAATGAATGAAAAATCAATTACTAAGGGACAAAAGGAAAAGTACAAAGTAGATGCAGATCTTTTGGTTTCTATATTGTCATGTGGAGGGGTAAGGAGGAACTCAAGTGCAGACAGGATGTACTAAACACAGGATTTATTACACAAAAAGGGGAAAACAAAACCCACGAGGGGGAAAACAATGACTAGGGCAGATACTAAATTACTTAACAAGACACGATACACAAGAACACTAACTGCAAATAAACAATAACAGGTCTCACAACGTCTTCCTCCAAGGGCAACACCGAGTAACAATATATCACAGGAACATGGAGTAACACATATCACAGTGTGGAACAATCACAATGAACCGACAAAAGACAGAGCACACTAGGGGATCTAAATAGGTGAACTAATTAAGACACAACAGGTGGCACAGATAAGGCAATCAGGACAAGACTAGGATAACAAGGGGGCGGGGCAAGGGGACGAGACAACACAAGCACATGGCCCAAAGACAAGGCCATGTGCTTGTACACAAAACACGGGTCTGTCATGATCCTGCGTCAAGACTAGAGAAAAGTCAGGACATGAAGACAGAATCATGACATATATTCACTTATTTTGACCAGAGAGAGCTGGGAAAAGCAGAAACAATTTTTATATTCCACTGAAGACTCGAGAGTCTGCCCTGTTGTTTATGTGTGTGTGTTTGCCTTAATTCAAACAGAGTTTGTAGAGTTTGGACAGAAAGTGAGAGTGAGGGGTCGGCATTGGAAAGGACCAAAAGCCAGGATTCAAACTTGGGTCACTAATAGCATAACCGCACTGAGCGTTGGCGATTTGGCAAAAATATCATATCACGATTTATGATTTTATCTCAATTCTTTATCATGTTGGTTTTACTATTTTCCAAGTTGTTGCACACCACTAGTGTCAGCGCACCTCCCATGAAGTTAGTTCTGAGGGGGACAGATAAAAGAGATCAACCTGTAATCTGAAATGTCTCTGAGCAGAGATAAAGCCTTACTGCAGTAGTGTGTGTGTGTGTGTTTGTGTGTGTGTTTGAGGGTTAGAAATCACACAACTGTTCACTGTTGACTGACATCTCTATTACTTTCTTGAGCACCAGAAAATAGCCTTTTGTTCCCCTTTTGGCTCTCTTTTTCTCTTTCTCTTTTCGAAATGTGCACTACTCCTTAAAAGTTTGTGGTTGTGATGACAAAGCTGAATTTTCAGCCGCCAGTCTTCAGTAGGGGTCAACCGATATGTGTTTTTCAGGGCCAATACCGATTATCACAGATTGCGTAGACAAATAACTGATATTTCGATCCGATATATATGTCCGGAGTAAAAAATGACATTAATGTCAAAATGAAAGCCTATTACAACGGATGACCAGGAATTATCAGTATAACTAGGAAGGGGGGTGCTTGTCATCATAAATAGATTATAATGAGGTGTTTTACAACTTCAGTGTACTGGATTGTGATTTATTGTAACTTCAGCAATGTCTGCTGCTGCCTTACCTTTGAGAGACAACTGATGCCTGATCACTGAAGCAGAGAGAAAGTGAAAAACTTTCAGTGCCTTCAGCCTTCCACATTGATTGGCCTGACTCATGCAATTAATTATACTTTAGGAATAGTATTGTAGTTATATTAGGAATAGCAAGTGACTAACTTTGGCTATCAAGTCCCCAACCCCTGGAAAAGAACACCTCAAATGTTCTAAAGCCACTAAGTGTTGGTTCCACTAGATGGCAACAGTTGGGAGATTGCTATGAAGAACTTCTTAAAGAAAAAGATAACAATAATTTTTATTTGGCTGTGTCTGAAATCACATACTGTCTGAGTAGGGCTGTGCAAAAAAATAAAACAACAGCCCCATAGTTATCATGATATAATTATCACAAATATGGTTATGGTTTTAATTGATGAAACCATTACTAGAGTTCATTATAACGATTATGCATCATTTTATGCATCATTATGCGTCATTCACAAATCATCTCCCGTGGCCTCAGGGGATATTTAATTGTTTGTTGGATGTGCGCGTCAGAATCTTGCAGAAAGTAATAGCTAATCCTGGTACTGTAGGTTTTGTCTACTGTTTTATGAATACTGTGAAATTAGACATACTCTTTTCACATAGGTGTTTTTTGGAGAAGGGTCTGGCTGCAGACTTGCACTCTCAGACACTTGTGCTTCCGCTAGCGACGCCACTTGTCTTTATTTGTTTAATTTTGTTCTATTTATTGATAACTTTTGGTTTGAATCTCTCAACATATTATAACAGTAGCCAGGTGGTGAAGACAAGAAAAAAGAAACTAAATTACAATGTCACTTGCAATCGCTACTTGCACTCTCCGCTACCTGTGACGCCACTTGCAATCAACACAAATCGTGCATGTTGCCAATATAGACAAGGCGCTGTGGTAGTGATTAAATGATTAAAACTAAATTAGTATGCCTACTACTATAACGTAAAGGGTCCTGCAAGAAAAACACAAAATTGGCAAATCCTTGGCCACAGAACAGCAGAATATGAATGCAATGCCCAAAGTCTTTCGTTTAGCGTTTTCCTCCTGTAGAAGAAACAAACACTTAATAAGGCATAATTAAGCTACATTAAGTTAAATTAAAAGACCAAATTCGATATAAATCAGGGGTCTTCAACTAAAATTGCTTGAGGTTCAGTAATGAACCCCATCTCACCAGCCGAGGTTCGGACAATTTTATACAAAACATGAATTGATGGCTTTTGCCAGAACAGGGTATCTGTAGGATATTTAAGCGAAAATTTTAATACTTTAATTTTAAGACCTCACCTTAAGACTTCCACAAATAAAATTAAAATGACCATGGAAAGCATGATTTTCACATTGGTCTGAACAAAAACAGATGTGCTTATTGAAAATGCACATTAATTCTCAGCAGGAGGTGCTTTTGGTACAGCAGGAATACAGCGGTTTCCCCGGTAATGGCAATGCGAGAAAGCAGTGCAGATTTTATTAGAAAACTGTTTGACATTTATTTATTTCATAATATCAAAAGGCTTTGCAGTCCAGATGGCAATCCCTGGTATGTTTGTTCTGGGCACTAATTTTACCTTTGTAGGGGAGTCATTAGTGCTTTTCCCAGAGCGTGTACATACACACAAAAAAGCCAGCATGCTTTTTCATAAACAAATCAGCCATAAAAGAAATTACATTCATTTCTCAATTTCTTGGTCTCAAGTAAATTATCTCAGTACCTTTAGTGTGTTTTGAGCCGGAACTTAATGCACTAATGAAGCACTGTTTTAATCAAGTATAATCCATCACTGGTATAAAACTGAGAAAACTCATGTTTTCAACAAATGTAGTTTAGTGTAAATATCAAATACCTAACTCTATGGGTACAATAGTTGCCTGTTTCCTGTGGAACACAAGATATTATTTTTAGAATGTTTCAACCATTTTAGTCCACATAATGAATTGAGTAAATGAAGACAGAACACTATTACTATTACTATAAGACAGAACTATTACTTGAATGTTCCTTTGGTACAATTTATAAAACAACAACAACATTGGACAGCTGGACAGAGTGGAACAGCTGGCAAGAATGTTTTGAGACATGATTTTAAAAAGTTGAACTAAAATTAACTTGATCACACCATCTTAAAGTGGTGCTCATGGTGTAAGATACTATTAAAAACCGTTGACGTAATGCAGCAGCCGTCTAATTCTGCTGCATGTGCACTCGGACAAACAATGAGAAAAAAAAACACAGTATGTGAACAGCCCCAAAGTCAACATGATAGTAATAAATTCAACATAATAAACATAATAATTTCAATTGATGAAGCTGAATTGAAATGACTGAAATTGACTGAAATGAAAAAATAAACTGACTTAAAGGGATAGTTCACCAAAAAAAATCTAAATTCTGTCAACAATTTTGTTATTGAAGGACTTTTGTGTCTCTGTGTGTGTGTGTGTGTGTTTACCATAAATGAATGAATTCTTCCAAATATCGACTTTTTTTTCCCAGCAGTCATAAAGGTTTTTGGGAGAATTATAACTTTAAAAATTAAACCGTCAGAGATTGTCTATAAAAGATAAAGAAAAAGTCTCGAGTACATATGATTTCATTTTCCACTCATGACATTTGACATAATTTGTTGTGGAGTAATTTGGCTTAAAATCTGATTTACATCTGTTTAGCCAGACAGTGCAATAGTGACAATAGTGCAGACCTGTTCTGAGGAAAATTCTAGAGTCTTTGCTGTAGCAGCAATACTGGCCTATTATGTGGTCGTGACTGCTGAAAGCAGGAAGGATGCTATGATTAGGCTTGTTTAGGTTGTGTTTCAGTCAGCGGCACTATCATCTCCCCCTGTATGACTAATGGAGGTGTGAGGAAGCTTGGAGGCACTTAACCAACTTTACAAAGAGTAAAATGAGACTACTGAGTTATTTTAAATAATTAAGTTATAAAGGAAAGGTAGTTTGTAGTTTCATTGTGGGTTAACTGTGGCATAGTGGTTAAATATTTGGGCTAGTAGTCACTGAAATGTTTGAGGTTCAGTCCCTGTAAAGGATCATGGGATTGTTTGTACTGTATGTCACTTTTAATTTATCCCAAAAAAGCAGATTGGATTTTTTCTTTTGAAAGCAGTGAACATGGCAAGCTTGTGTACTAGCCATGTGCTCTCATTTCCAGCCAAAACACAACAAAGCAGATGGCGTCTGCCATGCTTTCACTCACACTCAGTCTAGTATTCTCCTTTGTGGACAGCACAAGGAAGGAGCCCAGATAGACACAAACAGCATGTGTCTCATAAACAATGGCGTCGGTTTGGTTTTAGGATATTTTTAACTCTCAAACTATGCAGATAGACCACTTTCTCACATAAACTGTGAATATAATCCAGTGAGACAGCAACATGTTATCATGTTGTAAGACAACTGCATTGGTGACCGTTTTGCTGTTGTTGTTTTTAGCGTTGACTTACCAATGCAACATCATTGCCATAGAAACCAACGCAGATATTATGGAAAACAGAAGCGCAACAGGACATACAAATTGGATCTGAACAGTTGGTATGCACAGTGTGGACCATCAAGAATTTAGATCAGATTCCAGTTGGAACAAGGCTAATGTGTTTTGTAGATTTCTGTTTTAATGGGTTTTTGTATAGGTTGATCGTTGCAGTGAGGTGTCTCATAACCTGAAACTACTTTGCATAACTTTTTGCCTAATATATTTGTAGTACAAAACTGTATAAATGCACTGGTTATTTAGATGAATTGTGCACTACTACTGTACCTTCTGTGAAATTCCAGACGAGCAGACTGTTTGTGTGGGTGTGCATATGAATGTCTAAGACATTTCTGCTCATAAAGGAGTAGGATGTTGTGCTAACATGTGCAGCAGTACACTGTTCACATAATGTACAGTATAAAGGAATATTCTGGGTTAAATTCATCTTAAGCTCTGTGGCATGCTGTCGATTACCATGGAAAATTATTTCAGCTCTTCCATTTGTGTTCAAACAAAAAGACATGTACTGTAATGCATTTATATTGGGAAAATTCTCTCTTGTTTTTATCTTTTTCCCGATACTAAGAACACCTTTTTCAAATACCAAAAAAGGGGTATACCTATCAGTAAATGAACACACTCTCATGGCAATTCATAACTAATACTACATTTTCTAATGCGATTGTGTTGCCATAATCTCATGGAGCAAACTACACTCAGTTATGTTGTTATTGCATAACAGGTTCATCCATCAAGAAAAGTAGTCCCATCGCAAAACATTACAACTCAAATTATTTTTATTAGTACTATTTTACTGAATAGTTAATGCTCAATATTACAGTATTTTAACTACAAATATGAGCTTCACAATTGTTTTTTTCCACCTCTTTAGACCACCTTTGTAACTTTTTTATCCCCCTTTGTTTTAAAAATGGAAAGATGTATAAAAATATTCTTGAGTAATCATCAGAGTAGCACATGCTGTTGATAGAGATTAATTAAAGCTTTATTTATATAATACATTTAAATTGCTGTTTGCAAAGTGCTTTACAGAAACCTTATTAATGCCATCAAATAAAATACACAAACCGTAAAACCAAAATGAGACAATAAAATAGAACTAAATGAATAAGAAAATAATATGCATAAAATAACAGTACTGTTGAACTAACTGAATAAGAAAATAAAGTGCATAAAACATGGCAGATAGTTTTAACCAGGAATATTCCTATACTGATATTGACTCAATGCACCATTTTTGTTTTAGCCTCACCAAACCTGGATACCGTACCTCAGTATTCTCAATTTTTGTGCACCTCTTTGTGCCCTGACCTGCCCTTGTCTCTGCAAATGTCAAATCAAACAAGACATAATATTGTGTGAGTGAAAATAGGGGTCATTTCATGTCTCCAGAATCCTTTGATTAAATGTATTCTAATAACAGTATGACCTAGAATTACATTAAATTATCTCTTTGACCTTCTGTCTTGTGATCTCTCTCTTTCTCTGCCAATCATAGCACAGTTTCCTCGTTTCATTTTCTGTGCTCCCAGGTAATTACATGTCCTGTTCCATTGGACATTGTGCAACATTTGGTGCTACAAGGACAAGAATGTGGGCAGTGCCACCTTAATACTTCAGGAGACTTTTCATTGCACCCTACAGACTGACTGAATAAAGGGGTGTTTAATTAAAGATCCAAGAGGCCCCAGTCTCTACATTTCCATCCCATTGAGGAACTAGACAGCTCTGTTGCAATTGACACAGTGTTAGTGGCAGCTGTCTGTTGCCATGACAGACAGTGTGCTTTTTTCTTTTTTGTCTCATGTATGTGTGTGTTTAGAACAATATTTCAATCACGGCGACTCTCAGAAGAGTTTTAGCATGTTGTTGTACTGAACAATGTAAGTGCATTTGGTCTTGGCAGACAAGATCTGTTACTTGCTGCTGAAAGCATTAATATATATTGTTGCTGCATGAAAAGGTATAAATCTCCTAGCAGATCTAAACAGGTGGAGCTGGAGGAGGTAGAGGGTTTCTGATCTTCTGAATTTGTTGTAATTGCTAGAAGATTGCATGTAAAGATCCTATCAGCCTACGCCATCTATAGTTAATGACTGAACTAAATATTTTTTTATGAGCCATTGGTGACCTCTGGTTTAGTGTTAGTTGAGCACTTACTCACCAAGATGCATGACAGCTAGTAAGTTAGCCTTCATAGTGATGAATAATGAGTTTACTTTTTTCCAACAGATAGTGAATAGTCTAAATGATCCTGTTGCGGTTTGCAGAATTCTGGACCAATCAGGATCAGGACCAATTTTTGCAGTGTTGGTCCTGATTATATCAACATTCCTTCTGCAATATACATGGAAATGCTTAATCTGTGTCTACACAAGTCATTCCTAAAAGGTGGATTTTTTTAAAACAACAATAACACAAGAATCGTTTTTACTTGTTTTTCAAGTTGGGCTTTGATCCACATCTAATAGTGAGCTGGCGGGAACCACAGGAGTGATGTCTACCTTGAGAACAGCACCAAAATTTCCTGTGTTCCACAATACAGGATGTTTCCCTCTGATCTTCCTGACTTAATGAGTTGCTATATGGTGGTTATGTCAGGCAACACAACCAAAGGACTGCTAGTGCTTGGGTGTTATTAATGCTTGTGTCAAAATATCAAATCTGTTTGTAGTTCGTCCCTTATTTTTTACTTTCTTTTAAGTCTACAAATGGCTTATGCTTCAGTAAGGTCTGTGAGGTCACATACAGTACGGCTCTATTAGGCTGCATTTACACTGCAGGTCTGATTTTCTGACTATATCCGATTTTTTTGACGACACTTACATCATCTTTTAAAATGTCCCGTATCCGATTTTTGCATTACCCATTCTCTGCTGAAACTCCCAAATGTAGACATTCTGACCCCGGAAAAGGAAGTAAAACAGCACGAAATACAATAGATTGCAAATGCAAATAAAACTATACAGTGTTTTGCTTTCCACAATATTTTGAAAAATCAACAAATAAATTAGCAAAACATTGGTCTCGTATGGTGGAGAAAAAAGAGGAGCACTTGTTGCAGCCTGGGCAAATTTCGCGCCTATAATAATGTCATGTGATCTCAGTTGGTGGTGTCCTGAGTTGACGTCACTTTTTTATTGACGTACGACTCGCTATATTATTGACATACGACTCGCTATATACTCGATATTTACTGGGGAATATCCAATTTGTCTGCTTACGTGGCACACTCAAATGCATGTATCGGATTCATATCCGATTTATTACCACATATGAATGAGGGCTGAATCCGATCTGAGAACATCGGAATCCATGTGTTTTTTTCACCGTGTTTCCATGTGTTTCACCGGTCATATCCAATCTGTGCCAAATGAGAGGAAAAAAATCGGAATTGGGTCACTTGACTCATGCAGTGTAAATGGGGCCTTAGAGAGGACACTTGAGTTCCACATGATGAAAATTTGATAGCTTTATATAAGAGTACTTCAGTGGAGATTGGGTCTCTGAGAATCCCTGTTCTTGTGATGTGGCAGTGAGTTCCTGGTGTCCGAGGGAATCCTCAGTCAAGAGAGTGAGTGAGGCTTCTTCCACTCTTAATGTGATCTGTACCAGACAAAATTGCTATATCACAAGCAAAAACTGATTAGTCTTTTTTAGTTGTTTCTGATGGCTATTCAAAAAGACTGAAACACTCTGAAGCAGTCTCATCAGGTATTACTTTAATCAGCATATTTGTGATATTTAGCTTAAATTGACTGCTGTTGCACTTTTTCACTTTATGAAGGACAACATTTTCCCAGACTGATTAAATGTACGTCTCCATTTATGTGATCAATACATTAAGTTAGAATAATAAGACACTACTGTATATGATTGTTACAATTCAAATGAAAGCAGTATCAACAAACTTCATCTGTCAAATTGCATAGATAATGTTATTAGATTAATGTTTTGCTTTTTTGACATACAAATATGAAATGTTGGAAAAATGCAATGATACTTTTAAATATAAAATTAAACCACCAGTAGGTAGTGGCAAGTCACTTTCTTAATGAGTGAATCATTGAGTCAACCGATTCGTTCAAATGGCTGATTAATTCAATTAATTAAGCAAGTTACTGTTTTTTATAAATGGCTCTCTGAATCATTAAATTGTTCAAAAGTGAAACATTTAGTAACAAAATACTGTTGTGTGTTGCTCAGAGATGCGCGACTGTTCTGCTGTTGCTTTGCTCAGAACTATTTTTCTTAGCGAAATGGAGCAAAAGTGATCCACAATGTCTCTAATGTAAGTCAATTAATATTACTTGTTTATTTAACTAAAGTTGTAGAACATCTATATTACATTTGCAATCGAGCTGAAAGTCGGGAAAACATCACTCTTTGGCGTTTGATGTTGCATATATGATATAAAATATTTATCTTTTTTTCTACCGCAGTATGTTTGTTCATGTTTGTTTCTTTGTGTGTGCTGTTGTGCTTATAGTGTTGATTTCTCTGTGAGTCAGACCAGCTGCACAAGCACAATGCGTTATCCATAATTATTCACTGTTTACACTGAAAGTAATAAAATCAGAATCATTCAGGGAGCAGGGAGCAATGAACACGGTGTAGGGATTATACCGATTGGAACACAGTTCATTCATATAGCTCGAGTTGGTAATCTGAATTGGGTGTGTCAACTAATCATGCAAATTATGATATGCAAAATATGTGCACGAGCATTGTAATTGAGAACCGCTGGGCTAGATCATGTGGCATTCCATACCGACATTTCGTACGTTGGACGTACATTTCTTGATCCTACACCTTCCACAGAATATATAAATACAGATAAATAAATTTAAACCACTTAATATAATGATTGCTATCGGGATGTGAAGAGACTTTCAACCAGTAGAACAAAAAATGTTTGTGAAGACAGTCACCTATTGCACCTTTAAAAAGTTAAAATTAAACTAAAAGTTTAAGTTAAAAGCTCATACAATCCTTACTTATATAATTGTTGTGTCTTAAAATTCAGTATATGTGCTGAAAGAGTTAGATGAACATCAGAATTTGTCAGTGGCTTACATTTAACCTAAAATAACATCTGCTTGCTGATGCTATTTATCAAACCACCTCCATTTCTACAATGTGCAGTCACTCCATTTCTCTCTCATCCCCGGTAGCCAGTGAGAGTCATAGGTGTGGGTTTTTCCATGACCCATTTTCATGATGTGGGAGACCCACACTCTCTCTGTGGAGGCATTTCTACTAGAATCCATTTGTTCAAGAACACCTGGGCAGAGGAGCAGAGAGATTAATAGTGATTGATGGCCTCTTACAGATCCTGCACACACTCACGGTCCATAAAAGTTGTAATTACGGTGGCATTTGTTTACTGAGGCTTCAGTGAGTAACTGCAGACAGTGGAATTAACACTATTGATCAGAGAGTTCAAATAGCTGTAATTACATAAATTTTAAAAGCCAAAACTTCAGCTTTGCAATGAAACAAATTGTCCTTAATATGGATCAGTTTTATCAGTTTATGTATGTGCTAGTGTGATGGAAACTCAAAAAAATAGGTGACACATTAAGATCATTACATAAGGCCATGGGGCTAATTTATAGTAAACTGTGTAACCTGTTAAAAGATACTGCATTGTCCCCAATATATTCTAAATAAGCAGTAATTTCCAATAAAGAATAATAAAAGTCACATAGGAATTTATGCACAATTCAATAAATCTTAAATCAGCATACAACATCCAAAATAAACCTCAGTTTTACTACAATATGCAACATTTTACATCACTATTTAGAGCAGGAAAAGTCTTTTCAAAACAGTAATTAATTAAAAAATAAATCTAAGAATGATCTATAATCCATAAAGAAAAGAATATTATAGTTTAGCCGTAAATATTAGCAAAATGTTTGAATCCCACATACTATATTGGACAGAATGTTATTTTTCTTGATGCTCTCAATATATCATTTTTAATTGTCTTAGGACTGACATAAAAGTATTGCCATTTCTTTTGCTGTAACGGATTCTGTAGAAATAGAAGCTAATACAATTTTATGAAAAAATGTTTGTGAAGAAATCATTGCTCAATCTCGATTTGGATTTTTATTTTTATTTTATTCCATTTTGGCTCAGTTTTGGTCATTCTTTGTGCCAGTCTTTATCCAGCTGCTTGGAGCACTGTACAGAGTCATTTCCACAAATAGCTTGAATGGGAAAATTCATTTTGGTGAAGGAGAGAGAGGAAACGAGTAGAGAGCGAGAAAGTTAAAATTAAGGAACAGTAAAACTAGACTATAGACTACGTTGTAAACCTGTACGACTTTCTTTTTTCTGAAGAACACAACAGATATTTTGGGCAATGTTGGTTACCTAACAGTTTTGCATACAATTAATTTCAATTGCATGAAGCAAAAACAAGCACACTGAGACATTTCTTGTATTATCTAAAATCTTCTTTTTAGTTCCACAGAATAAATAAAGTCATGTTTGAAATGGCATGAGGATGAGTAGATGATGATGTTTTTTTTTTTTCAGTGAACAATTCCTTTCAATGAACAAAAGCAACAGTCAGTGTGGTGCAGGTGAATAAAGGAATATCTCACACAAAACTGTAATTTTTCTGTTGGAACAAGCTTATAGTTAGGCTTTATACACAACAATGTTCTGCAGTAACGTTACATCTTAAGGTTTTCTTTTAAAAACGTTAATGCTTAGAAAATCAATAATATCCACATGCTCGGGTGAAAGTTGGCTCCTGAGTTTGATAACAATAAGAACGTGTGCCCGACAAAGACGTTCCATGGACACAAAGATAATGGTGTGCTAAGCAAGTTTCTTACAGCTCTTTGTGTTTTCTGTTCTTAAACCACTCTCTATCAAGGAAACCTAAAGGAAGCGTGCAGTATGTCTCAAGATCATTTCAGATGAGCTCTCTTCTCTGCTCACTTGGGCTACAGCTCTGTGATCAAACTTGTTAACACGCTCTACCCAGTGCATTTAGTTTAGGGCGGCCATATGCGCCATTCATACGGGACACGTTCTGGCCAGGATTTTAATATTGCCT